>NC_052614.1:28159020-28388468 GCF_016545825.1 Eucalyptus grandis | reverse complement strand
AAACACTAAAATATAGACCGAAGATCACTATACACCTTCCACATCTTCCAAAACCACATATCAGACAAACCCAAAGATAGAGCAAATTGAGATAGAGCAGAACGAAAGTATTCTTCAGAGTCAGGTCACAGATGGGCATCCCTGATGATGTTGCTATATGGAGCCACATATGCGATAATGTTTAATTCTTGCAATCTGATCAAGTATGTGCCATACTTAAAATCTTTAGCAATGTAATTGAACCTCGCAATAAAATCAAAGGAAGACCCTTGGCACATCACCAGCATTGGAGAATATCATATTGACTTATTTTAAACATAAAGATTGACGAATCAAGGAAAGGTTAGTAAGCATATGTCTATTGATGGATATCCCATGTGACACTTTTTCATCTTTTGATATATACTCAAGTTCAAAGTTACTTCTTTGCTACAAATTTACATGGATGGAGCATTATCACAATCAGTGGAATATAGCTTGAAATGTGAAAAATGACCAAGCACCATCTTATCTTACAGCCAGAAGTTTGAGATCAAAGATCAGCACTTTGACATCATTATGATCACCTGTGTCAATAATGAGTACTTAAGTTCAACGCATAAACTCAATAATTTATGGTTGGCTAGTGCTAGTGCGATCACCCTTGGACTCATAATAAATTAGACACAACGGTGATAGGACTATTAGATCAAATAACCATAATGAGACACTGCAAATATTCTCGTATCAGGGTATAAGAAACATAAAAAAATAAGTCCAAGAAGCCACACTATGGACCTATTCCAAATTATCAGAAAATGTCATAATCAATTAAAGTGTTGATAAAACCTCCATATATATTTTAAAATTAACAAAACTATCCATGTTTGTATTGATCTTGGTAATCGCAAAAAAGGCATTTGTGTTTTAGGTACTATCTATGTCAAAAGGATTCTTCTTGTCTAAAAAGAATATTAAACAAACAATGGAGAGTTGTGGACCTAAGCAGGTCCTTAAAAGGCTCAAGGAGGAAATATGCGAGATAACCGCCCTGGGGTGGGAGTCCCTTCGCTGTCCTCCATATTCCTTCTCTTGTCGGGAAGACAAAGATAAACAGGGAATTTTGGGGCCTCTCGATAGGGAAGGTAGACTTCACGTCAAAGCTTGCTTTGGCTACCGCCGGATAGGGTGGTATAGTGGCCACCCGCGTGTGGGGTGAGAAAGGGTGGGTGAAATGCCCACTGCTGTGTCAGCATGCCTTACGGCACGGTTCCCAACCATTGGCTAACATAGTACCCCTGGTATATGTGTGATATCAACAAGGCAACAGGCTATATATCAGTAAAGTCCCACAAAAGCTAAGTATAAGCATGAAATTGATTTACAAGATTATTTTTTGAGACATTTTATCTCATTTTTTACAACTTGTGATTAGGTATGAATTGCCTGTTAAGGAAATATTGATTGTCTATCTCAGAGATTGTCTTAGCAAAAGACTCAATCTTGTAAGATATTTTGATTGATTGGCAATCATCTTCAAAGGCAAGTTTCTTTCCATAGTAGAAGCGTTCTATTTTTTAGAACCAAGGTTTAATTGTATAGGCGACCAAATGAAAAAGTCACATTTCATATTCTTCCCTAAAATATATTTTGTTTTATCTTTCATAATATAATCGTCATTACTATATGCATCTTCTTGTTTATTTCTCATAACGAAACGCATAACCAATACACTATCGTCCTCATGAACTACATTGTCTACCACATTAACATGTCTTATCTTATTTTATTTTATTTTATTTTGTAAATTGAGGTATTGCATTAAACATCTTAACAAATTTTATTCTATTTAGGAAACAAAAAGTAACCATTTGGTTAAGATAATATATTTATGATAGTGTAATTGGTCAAGGTGGTGACATTGTTGTATAGTCAGTTCATACTATCCGATCACTAATGATAGAGACCTATAACAAGTATTGCTCATTAATTTTATTTTCTATATTTTGTTATTAATTAAATATGCAAGTTCAGTCAGGTGTGCCGGATCTCGACTTTCAATAGAAGCTTCATGTGCACTTGCTCGAAGATTCAGATTTATGGATTTTATTGATCACATGTTGTTGGACGATGTCAATTACAAAGTTTGGATTATTTAAGGTTTGTGCCGAGATGATGTGGCATTAACATATATTCCCAAATATGAACCCAAGATGCCAACAACTCAGGAAGGGCCAAGAGTTTGTGAAAAGGAAAAAGAAGGTTGACCAAAATTATCTTGTTTAGGTGGTGAGATGGATTTAACGTCATGTATAACTCAATTAGTTGATGATTGTGTAAACAAGATCGTCATAATCATCCAATTTGCCCAAACAAGGAAAAACAAATGTTCTCATATTTACCATCAATCGATTTTTAATTATCTCGATAATCTAATATCCATATAGTAGATTCTTCAGAATTGTTACTATATTAAATGTGCTAATATGCTTGTAACTCCATTCAAACTGGGATATGGAGCCTAACCCAATTCCCATCTTTAGTAAAATATTCACGTCTAATTTTCAAAGGCCATTAAACGGCAGAAAAGAAGTGGCTCTGCGTAGAGGGATTGTATTCTGGTTTTCTAATAAATTAGGTATCTTCTTCAAATTATATGCCAATGAGTATATCATTATCATTAAATGCTGTCATAATCTACTTTATTTATTTATTCACTAAAATTAGTTGGTGGAGAATACGCACCTTCCGCATAATGCTACGGAAATAATAATCCAAGGAGTGACGTTTTTGTGATTGACTCGTGTATGCACCGGAATCATGGGAGTATTGCTATGCGGGTTAGTTTTCTTTTCTATTTCTCTTATTAACAGAACAGCAAAGTCAAGTCAACAAGCACGAGCATAGGATTCTTCCACGCACCTCCTGCAAACTGCTGTAGAAATTACGCGTGCATTGATTGACCTGTGGAAATTGGTTTTGGTGAGAATTGATGGTTGGTCTTCATTTCTACTTCTTTATTAGTAGAAAAAGCAAGTCAAGTCAAAAAGTGTAGGATGGTCCCTGCGCCTGCTGCAAAATGTAGTGGAAATTACGCGGGCAAGAGTCGCCCTAGGGTTGTGTTTTCTATTTCTCTTATTGATACAAAAGGCAAGGCAAGTCAAGTCAAGGTCTTGCTCGCTTTGGATAAATAAAATGTTTAGAAATAAAATATCATTAACATTGGAAATATTTTTTATTAATTAATTATTTTAATAAATATAAATAATCATTTTTAAAATATATTTTAAATGATATAATAACATTATTTTTTATTAATTAATTATTTCAAATAATACAAGTAAACATAAGATTTTTTGTTTCAAGAATTCACTTGTATTTCTCTAAAAAATTAATCAATAAAAAATATTTTCATTATCAATGATAATTTATATTTAAATATTTTCATGAATAATTCATTTATTAATTTTAGTAAGTAATATAAATGATTATTTTTAAAAGAATATTTTTTGAAGTATTTATGTTTTCTAGAACAAACGCATTCTAGAAGCTCCAAACAAATGTTAAACTGATGTGATGAAGTATTAAGGTGCCCTATCAAGGGCCCCAACGTGAAATCCTCGAAGTTGCCATACCGCTTGTACGTATCAAAGAAACTCAAAAAAATCTACCCAGACTGATACGAACTAGACAAACTGGTGGACTAGAGAGAGAGAGCCATGTAAGATGAACTAAAGATAAGGATGGAATCTTGAACACCCAATGAAACAAGAGATACAGATATCACAATATAAGGCTCAAAATTCATTTATAATATGTTTCGTGGTGTGTTTAGGCTATAGACGGGACATGTCTTTCATTCTCATTGGATGCGCAGGAATCCAATATCCTAATATATTATATAGGTGCGTTTCAAAGGTTGTGGTCTCCAAATATGCAAACATTTTTTTTTCTAATAAGGTGCTAATTTGTTTAAACCTTAATGCGAGTGGAAATCCATCACTGACCTCGCCAGTATTTTGCATGATCTAATTTCAAATGGTAGAAGATTAATGGCAAGTTGAGCCTAGAAATCCTTGCCCAAGATCGATCATGATTATAGAATAGGAAAATACTACCAACCCCAGGTCTGTTTGGAGAGAATTTATCTTTTGTTTTTTCATTAATCTTTTTTTAGTTTTTGCCGCACTCTTAGTTTAATATTCCTTAATTTTATGCAATTAAAATATTTGCACTCACATTAAGGACCCAATTGCACTATCACTTGTATTTTCCTAAAATTAACTATTTATATCATTTAAAATAATTATTTAAAAACATTTTAATCAATAAAAAATATTTTATTATCAATGATAATTTATATTTATATATTTTGCATTTTTTTTAAAAGCGAGCAAGACTTTGACTTGACTTGTCGTGCCTTTTCTATGAATAAGAGAAATAGAAAAGAAAATCAAAGGGCAATCATCATTGCCGCGTAATTTCCACTGCATTTTGCAGAGGTACCAGGGACGGTGGGACCATCCTCTGCTTCTGGACTTGACGTACTTTTTCTACTGATAAAGGAAATAGAAATGAAAACGAAGGAGCAATTCTCCTCCATCTAATTTCCACAGGGCAATCAAATGCATGCGTAATTTTCACAGCAGTTTGCAGAAGGTGCGTGGAACCATCTTGTGCTGGTGCTTCTTGACTTGACTCTGCATTTTTCTGTTAATAAGAAAGATAGAAAAGAAAACTAGCCAGCATAGCAATGCTCCCGTGCTCCTGACGGTAATTTAAACAAGTTAATAAAAAAAAATCATTTGTCAGATTATTATTTTCATGGTATTATTCGGAAGGTGCGTACTTTCCACCAACTAATTTTAATAAATAAATAAATAAAATAGATTGCGATAGCATTTAATGATGATGGTTTGCTTAATGGCTTATAGCTTTGATGATGGGGTGCACTGAAAAGGAAAATTAGAAATTTGTTTCTTTTTTATTTCATCAATCTTTCTTTTATCTAAATAAATTATTAACTCAGTCATGTATATTTTCAGATGATGAGGAAACCCTTCCGATTTTCATTACTCATTCAAATAATGAAAGTTTCGCTCATTTCCTCTAGATATTTTGCCTCCCAAGCAAGTAAAAGTCCATGACCTCACTAATTCCATCAATTCTTGCTACACTTCTCGGTCCTCAAAAGAGTCTGAACCAATGTTTATCATTTGTCTAGATAACTTCTTGATCCTCAAAAGAGTCTGGACCAATATTTATCATTTGTCTAGACAACTTATATAACTAACAAACTTTTCTCCTCCTAGATATCTAGGATTTCTAACTTTTTTTCTTTTCCTCGGGGAGGGATTCACCCATCGGCGACGCCCACCAATTATTAGAAGCATCGTTAGGAAAAAAATAAATGCACCCTACTATGCGACAAAGTTACATTCCATATTTTTCCTTAAAATATATTTTGTTTTATCTTTCACAATATAATTATTATTAATCCATCATTTGTTTTTTTTTTCATAACTAAACACATAACCGGTACGATGTCGTCCTCATAAACTACAATGTCCATCATATCATAATGTCTTGTTATGTTTTTTTTTTTTTTTTCATTTGTAAATTGAGGTAGTGTATTGAACATCATTTAGTTATGGTGATATATTTTAATAGTGTGATTGGTCAAGGTCATGATATCATTGTATAGTCAGTTCATACTATTCAAATGCTAATGATAGAGGAGTAATGCTCGTTAATTTTCTTTTATATATTTTGTTATTGATGGAAAATGCAAATCCAATCAAGTGAGCTAGATCTTAGATTTCCATCGAAGCATCACTTGCACTTGCTCGAAGCTTCAAGTCTATGGATTTAATTGTTTGCATGTTGTTGTAGGATGTCAATCGCAAAGTTTGGATTAGTTAAGGTTTTTAAAGAGATGGTTCGGCATTAACATGTATTCCCAAATATGAACCCAAGATTCCATGAACTTGGGTGGGGCCAACTACAATGTCTTGTGAGTTTGTGAAAAGGAAAAAATAACATTTGATCAAAATCATATTGTTTACGTCATGAAATGGATTTAACATAATGTAGTAAATCAATTAGTTATTAATCGTGCTAACAAGATCGTCATAATTGTCCAACTTGCCCAAGCAAGGACAAACAAATTTTCCCGTATTTACTATCACTTCATTTTTAATTGTCTCGATAATAAAAAATCCATAAATTGTAGATTCTTCACAATTGTTACTAGATTAAATGTGCTAACATGCTTGTAGCTCCATCCGAACTTGAACATAGAGCTTCACCCGATTCCTCTCTTTAATAAAATTTCCACATCTAATATTCATTCGGCATTAAATAGTAGGAATGAAGTAGTTCTATGCACAAATTTGATGGTCGTATTACGATTTTATGATAAAATAGGTATATTCTTCAAAACTATATGCCAATATGCATACCATCATCATTAAACGCTACAGCAATCTACTTTTTTTTTCTCTTTATTAAAATTAGTTGGCAGAGAATACGCACCTTCCACGTGATGCCGTGGAAATAATGATGCAATGAGTGATGTTTTTGTGATTGACTCATGTATAGTGGCACCGGCGGCATGGGAGCATTCCTATGCTAGTTAGTTTTCTTTTCTATTTCTCTTATTAGTTGGAAAAAAAGCAAAGCCAAGTGAAGAAGCACCAGTATTACATGGTTCCACGCACCTTCTGCATAACTGCTGTGGAAATCACGCGTGCATTGATTGCCTTGTGGAAATTAGATCGTGGAGAATAATCGTTAATTTTCATTTCTATTTCCTTTATTAGCAGAAAAAGCAAGTCAAGTCAAGAAGTAGAGGATAGTCCCCAACACCATGTGCAAAACGCAATGGAAATTACGCGGGCAATGATTGCCCTTTGGTTTTCTTTCCTATTTATCTTATTGATAGTAAAGGCAAGGCAGGTCAAGTAAAATGCTGACAATTAGTGGAGGTCACAGCGGCAGGCGAGCAGTCATAAGCGTCAGGGGGAATTATCCATCGAGCACGCCCACTAATTACTAGAAGCAACGTCAGAAAAAAAAGATACACACTTTACGATGTGAAGAAGCAATTGCACTTCATTTTCTTTCCCAAAACTTTAATTTGTTTTATCATTACTATTTAACCTTTGTTTCGTGCATATACTTATTTATTTCTTACATAAGGATACATTTAATTGGTAAAATGTCATCCTCGAGAACTACAATGTCCACTATATTACCATATCTCATTTTTCTTTTTCCATTTGTACTTTGAGGTGGTAAATTAAAAATGTTAACAAAAACAAATTCTACTTAGGAGTCAAATCAAGCATGATGAATCTCAAATTTCGATCAAAACGTCACACATTTGGTAAAAATTTCAAAATCTATAGATTTCAGTGTTCACATGTTATGATAATATGCCAATTGGAAGGTTTGGATTATTTAAGATTTGCACGGAGATAGATCTAACATAAGGCAACAACTCAATTAGTTCTTAATTATGCAAACGTTGTGATTGTCCAACTTGCCCAAGCAATAACAAACAAACCTACCCATATATACTATCAAATCATTTTTTAAAATTTTTTTCTCGATAATCTAATATTCATTGGGATATAGGGTTTCATCCGGTTCCAATATTTCGTATAATGTCTACATTGAATCTTCAATTTACCGTAAACAATGATGAAGCGACTCTACACACATGAATTTGGTGGTCGTCTTCTGCTTTTCTGATAAAATGGGTCCCGTCTTCATAACTATACGTCAATATGCATGTCACGATCCATCCTACAGAGAAAGAGGGAGAGGAGAGAGAGAGAGCGCATTATCGCAATCTGCACAATCGGAATTGATTGTTGCTTTTCCGTTCTATTTCTTTATTCAAAAAAAAAGTAAGTCAAGTCAAAAAGCACACGTACCTTCGCATGATGCTGGTGTGCAATAATTTTCCGTTTGCAGCACGCGACTTGGATCGTTGGATGGCACATTTATCCTAGAGAGAGAGAGAGAGAGCATTATCGCAATCTACACAATCGGAATTGATTGTTGCTTTTCGATGTTATTTCTTTATTCACAAAAAAAAAAAAAAAAAAAAGCGAGTCGAGTCAAAAGGCACACGTACCTTCGCATAATGCTGGTGTGCAATAATTATCCTGTCCGCAGCACGTGACTTGAGTTGTTGGATGGCAACTCAGCATTATGTGCTCTTTTGGACGAATCTCCTTTGAAAGAAAAAGAAGAAGAGCAGATTTTGGATTGAAAATAATGAATTGTCCTTATTCGAATATCTAAACAAAGTGTCCTACTGACATTTATGTTATAATATGTTTTTGTGATTGACTCTGAGTATTAGACTGGCAGCATGGGAGACTTGCTGGTTAGTTTTCTTTTATTTTTCTTTTATTAATAGTTAAAAAAGCAAGTCTAGTCAAAAAACACTTGCATAGAATGGCCCCACGCACCTCTAGGTTCCCGTACCTACCGCGTAATGCCGGGGGTATTATCAAACAACATTTTCTTTCATTTTAAGTACTAAAAATGGTCTGAAATTCAGTACTAAAAATTTTAGTAATTATTTTCCAGTTTTATCTAAACGGGCATGTACTCACAGCTTATTTTTCACAAATGAATTAAGTTCAGCATTGGCAAAAAAAAAAAGTTGAGTCAAGTTGAAAATCGAGTTCTATCGCATAAGGTTCGACTTGAAATTACCAATGCAATCATTTACTTTAAGCCATCAGAGTACAATGCTAAATATATTTTAGATCTTAACAACTTATTTGGTTTGATTTCTAGCTTTTTCTTGACAACAAAGCATAGATTAAGTACGTTAATCCGCATATCAACAAATTCTCCACTAATGCAAAATATCAGGCAAGAAGTCACCAAATACGAAACAGTTTATACTTACAAATATGACAGACCAAACACAACATCGTGTACTTAGCTCCATCTACTAATTTTTACTTTCTATTCTCTTGTGACTCTCACAGTTGAACTTTTTTTTTTAAAAAAAATTACTTAAAAGATTCAAAATATGCAAATACTATCATGTAGATAATTATATAATTATATTTGTAATTTAACTTAAAGAATATACATATTTAAATTTTTTAAATGTTAAACATCTATTATATTTTTAAGTGCAACCTAAATTTTTATCAAGGGGTTGCATACCAAAATTTTCTTTTATTTTGAAAGACGTAACGCACCTCATTAGTCATTCAAGGAGCCACCTTAGTTAGCGCTGTCGGGAAATAGTCTCCTTTTTCAAAAGCCAAAAGAAATCGCCCCGAATGTCCAAAGCATGAAGCCACCTCAGTTAGCGCTGTCGGGAAGCGTTGTATATTCGCCGTCCCCTTTTCAAAAGCCAAAAGAAATCGCCCGGAATGTCCAAAGCATGAAGCCACCTCAGTTAGCGCTGTCGGGAAGCATTGCATATTCCCGTCTCCTTCTTCAAAAGCCAAAAGAAATCGCCCCGAACATCAAACCCGCCCACTCGCCTCGGTCAGGGAGAGCACGGGAACTCGCTCGGACCGCGCGCCACGTGAGCTCGAGGGGGCAATTCGGTACATTCCGGGTGGCCGAAGATATTCCTCGAGATGCGAGGTGGGGACCACGCGTTGGCTTCGGTTTCTGAGCAGCTGACCGTCGTAGCGGTCGAGCAACGCGGAGAGGAGGAGCGGCGTGGGTCCGCGTGAAGAGACAACCTAAGCAGAATCCACGAGGCAAATTTCTACTCAGTTTTCGTGGATAAAAGTCTTCGTTTAGTTACTTTAGGGTTTCCACCATTGCTTAGGGCCTCAGCTTGCACAGCAGAGTTTACTCTTACCGATCTAGCAAATTCATCCATCAAATCTCCATAATTGTTTCGGCAAACACAGCTTATTGCTCCGATTGTCGTTCCGGGCAAGAAAATCTATTTATATTGATTTTGAGGGTGTCTTCGCTTGGGCCAAACTAGATCTGAGGTGAGGCTTCTTCGCCTTTTCCCAACTGTTGAAGCACTGATTTTCTGTCATGACTGAGCTTATAAGGTGCTTCGGATTCAGTTTTAGTTTGCGGAAAACAAAGCTGTGTCTTTCTTTCCAAATATGCTAGAGGATAGATGCAAGGAGGTCGAAACATG
The DNA here is from genome assembly GCF_016545825.1 of Eucalyptus grandis. Taxonomy (NCBI): domain Eukaryota; kingdom Viridiplantae; phylum Streptophyta; class Magnoliopsida; order Myrtales; family Myrtaceae; genus Eucalyptus; species Eucalyptus grandis. Next base: position 28,378,339 of record NC_052614.1, on the reverse strand, counting down.
CAGAGGATGATTGAATTTAAGTGGCCATTCATCTATTCGACCAAGTCCATAAGGTGAGATGAATTTGTAGTGCAGGATCCATCCAAATTTGATGCGTCCAAGGGCAAAGTAAGAAGAGATGCTCTACCATTTATGGTTTCTGTTTATAGAAATCGCAAGTATTTCTTCCACTATACCTCTCTTTTGTCAGATTTTCTTTTGTTTGCAATGCGTTTTGACATAATCCCCATAAGAAAATTTTGATTTTCAGGCTTGTCTTAGCCTTCCAAATCTTTATCCAAAGAGATCTAGGGATTTGGTGAGAGGTAGAGGCTGTGGTGTTGTTGTTCTGTTCTTCCTTCTCTTTGATTCTATTATACCCACTTTTAAAAGTATAGTCTTGTGCTTTTGTTTGTCCAGCATAATTTATCCTCCTTTGCCTGGGAACCAATGGGATTGTTAGAATTTCGTTAGCTGTGTGCTCATCGAACAGAGTCCCAATAAATTGTTCATTCCAAGCTGGGATATCTCTGTGAATAAGCTCAAAGACCTTTTTTGGTTCATCCCTATTTGCGGGTCTTCCTATAACTCCTCTGGGAAGCCATTTTGTCTCTCTGATATTAATCTTTTCCCGTTCCTTGCTATCCATTTTACTGAAGGAAGAATCTCGTCTTTGCTCATTAGAAGATTTTGCCAGCCCCATGAAAGTCGATACCCCTTTCCAGTTGACCAAAATTCAGAATGAGGGAATTATAGACCTTTTAGTAATTGGCACCACAGTGATGAAGGATTTTGCATCATATGCCATGCTTGTTTACCGAGCATGGCTTTGTTGAAGGCAATTAAATTTCGAAATCCCAAACCTCCATTGTCTTTCCTATTCTTAAGAATGTGCCACTTCTTCTAGTGTATTCCAGATTTTGTTTCATTAGTATTCCACCAGAGTCTTGCAACTTTCTTTACAATACTTTGACAAATAGAAACTGGAACATTAAAAATTGACATTGCATATTCTAGGAGAGCCTGCACTACTGTTTTGATGAGAACTTTTTTTCCAACCTTGGACATAAGTTTTTCCTTCCACTCTTCTAGTTTCATGTTTACTCTAGCCAATATCCAAGTGACCATTTGCTTTTTTGTTTCACCACAATCTAAAGGAATTTCTAATTACTTCCTGGTTTTAGCAATTTTGGGACCCCAATTCAGTCTAGCATATTTTGGCGGAGTGTAAAAAGACATTTTTGCTGAAGAATAACCCTGATTTGTTTAAGTTTATAGCCTGGCCTAAAGTGAAACAGTAGCTATTCAAAATCTTAGCCATGTTTTGATATTCTTTTATAGTCCCATCCAAGAAGAAAGATTGAATCATTTGCAAAGAGAAGGTGGGTTAGTGTAGGACAATTCTTGTTCAGCTGAATGCCTTTAATAGTGCCTTGCTCTAAAGTTTGTTTCAATAATTCTGAGAACATATTTGTCACTATATTAAAAAGATGTGGCGAAAGTGGATCACCTTGTTGTAGACCTCTTGAAGCTTGAAAGTAAGGAAGTGGTTCTCTATTGAAATTTATACTGAAAGAAACAATGGTAACACATTGCATTGCCTAGGTCACCTATTTAGCATGAAAAACCATTTTAACATACAAATTTCCAAGAAGTCCCATTCAATTTTGTTGTATGCCTTTTGCATGTCTAGTTTTAGTACAACTTGAAACTTCCCCTTTCCATTTCTAATTTTGAGCTGGTGTAGTACCTCTTGGACTATTAAAATATTTTCCTATATAAGTCGGCCTCTGATAAAGGCATTTTGTTCCAGTAAGAAAAGAACTCCCAGCCACTTCTTCAGTATATTTGCTAGGATTTTTGAGATGATCTTGTATGAGAAGTTGCATAAACTAATAGAGATATTTTACCAAAGCTCTCAAGATGATCTTGTATGTTCTTGTAATTGACCTCGTGTATATTTGCACTGGGAGCATGGGAGCATTGCTACACTGGTTAGTTTTCTTTTCTATTTATTGACAAGAAAAAAGAAGAAGCAAAGTTGAGTCAAGAAGCGCCCAGTATAGGGTGGTTCCATGCACTTTCTGTGAACTGCTTTGGAAATTACACGTGCATTGATTGCCCTTGGAAATTAAGTGATGGAGAGTATAGTTAGGGTATTCTGTTCTAAAAATAATTTATGTTCATAAATAATTTTTTTATTCTTTTTCTTTGACGAGTTTCTAAGCATTTGAAAGCATATGGTAATTGTATATAATTTATATTCCTGAAATAGAGAAAGAACAAAAATGCGTTTGATATAACCCTAATTTTTTTTTAGTGCCATAGAATTTATTTTAATTTTTTAATAACTTTATGAGATTTTTCTTTTTCTTTCTTTTCTTCTTCCTTCCTTCTCTAGTTGGTCCTGCTTTGAGGGAGCCTTGTCGCCCTCGATGAGGTTTGAGTCTCGCCAGTGATGGCGAGCCCGAGCTCACCTCGACGAGACTGACCTCATCTTTGGCTGGGTTGGAGGAGGAAGAAGAATAAAAGAAAAGAGGAAAAAAGAAAATTATTTGATTCTAAAACTATTCCTAAAAATAAAAAATAATTTTTTATCTACTTCTCGATTTTATTCAAAATTGATTTTTAAAAATAAATTTATTTTTAGGAATGTAAAAATTAATTAACGTTATCAAATGGATCATTTATTTTTATTTTTTGAAAAATCAAAGGACAAAATTCACTAAGAATTTACTGATTATCAATCAATCCTAACTGACTTGAAGCATGAGAATTGATTGTTGATTGTCGTTTCTGTTTCTTCATTCATAGAAAAGGCAAGTCAAGTCAAAAAGCACACGCACCTTCCCTATGATGCCGTGGGATTTATGTGTCCAATAATTATCCTTACGTGCAGCATATGTCTTGGACGGTTGGATAGCGACTCATTATGTACTTGTTTGGAGGATACTCTTTTAAAAGAGAAGAGAAAAGAAAAAAAGAGAGTAGATTTTGATAGAAATAAGAAACTTTCCCTATCCTAATGTCTTAACAAAGTGTCCTACTAACATTTATTTCATAATATGTTTTTGTGCTTGACTCATGTCCATTTGCACCGGGAGATTGGGAGTATTGCTAGTTAGTTTTCTCTTCTATTTCTTCTAGTAGTAGAAAAAGACAAAGTCAAGTCAAGAAACACCAACATAGGATAGTTCCACGCACCTTCTGCAAAATGATGCGGAAATTACCCGTGCAATGATTGCCCTTTGGTTTTCTTCTCTATATCTTTATTAATAAAAAAGGCCATTCAAGGTCGTTCTCGCTTTGAATCAAAACATTTTCCGCATAGTTTTGAGTTGCTCAGCATTGTTCGAGCAAGCTCCATAAAAAGTGTTACGTATGCAATGTCGAACGCTAAGCACTGGTGGAGATCACAGCTGCGAGCGAAATATATATCTCCTCTAGACAACATAAATGACTAATAATTTTTTTTTTCCAATCCTGATTACATTGGTATAGTTACAATTGAAGAGTAACCTTATTGTGTTGTAAAGTGCTGTGATATTTGTGTGTGATAAAACACATTTTATAGTCGTAACACCTGAAATTGTTGTAAATTTATAATTGCTGCAGCTAACTTCATAATTGATGCAGCTGTGAAGTATTTGCCACGTTATACAAGTTGCAATTTGCTATAGGGAAGTGATACCAAACAATCTCTTGAATTGGGACTTAAATTATTGTTCCTAAAAACTAGCATCATGGCTCCCTTGAAAACTTATCTACAATGCCACAATGCCACAATGCCACAGGGAGGAGGGAAGGTATACTTGCCTAGATCTGTTTCTAATGGACTGCATTCCTTATAACAGTTAATTATGTGAATCTCATGTGGGCACTATATATGAGACTAATATGATTGAATTCATTTCTTTTAAACTTTAACCCTTCACAACAATGTTAGGTTTGCATGCATCGTCAGGTTAGATCGAATATAAATGATTATTTACATTATTAGTGAAATTGAAAGAGATTTTCTTTTCTTGGGATAATGACGGTTTGTGTTTTGCTTGATGAGTAATTGAGTACTTGAATTTTTTTCTTTGATCAAGCATTTCAATTTCTTAATTTTGGTTCAACGTAGTGTCTTCATTATCATTGCTCTATTTCTCCCCACTTTTTATCTTCTCCGGCAAGTCCATATCACGTTCCCATCCCAACTCTCTCTCTCTCTCTCTCTCCCTCTCCACTTTTCTTCTTCCCAAAAAATCCACCATTTTTAATATATTGAAATTTTTTCGACCAAAAAAAAAAGGTGCATTGAAATTTTAACATCACTTGTCTATTTATCTCTGGTTTTATTTCTTTTCATTTCTTCTGCATTGAAATTTCCTCGCATATTTTCTTCTTCTTGGACAGGTATCGCGTTGGATTTTCTTGGGCGTTGAGATTTCCGCCTTGTGAAGACAACGACTCTAAGCACGTGGTTACTGTTCCCGGTGCATCAATTACTAATTTACATATACCTCAACCATTTTGACGCATTGGCGCGATTCTGATTGCCAACTGGTTCGATTATATAACTCAAACCAATAAAGAGTAGTGGGCAACAAGGCATTTCGTGTTTCCTGAGAAGCATTCTGATTTTTCCTCCGTCAGAGTTGAAAGCAAACAGTAAGGGCAGAGTCAGAGCAAAGACGAAATGCATCGTCCCATTTTTGGTCATTCTTTCGCCGTGCTCGTGGCACCCATCCTTCTCTCCGTGCTTGCGTTTAAATTTCTAAACAAGAAGAAAACCAGCGTGCGTAAAAATGTAAAAGATGCTGATGCTGCCACATCTGGTTCGTTGACTGCACCGAAGGAAACTGATTCCGATGGCTCTAGTTTGTTTCCGACAAAAACTAACAATGGTGCATCCTGTTCGTCGACCACATCGACTGGAAACTACTATGAGGTGTTCTTGAACTTTAGAGGCCAAGATACTCGAAGAGGCTTCACCGATCACCTCTACAATGGGCTTGTTGATGCTGGAATTTCTGTTTTCAAAGATGATAACGAACTCCGCCAAGGCGAGAAGATCAGACCAGACCTTTTGACAGCCATTAGAACAGTAAGATCCTAATCCCCATTATATCCGTTAATTATGGGCAGAGCAGGTGGTGCTTGGATGAACTAGTTCAAATAATGGAGTGCAAGAAGAGTAACATGGGTTACACCGTGTTGCCCATATTCTACAAAGTGGAACCATCTCATGTGCGATTTCAAAGTGGGAGTTTTGGAGATGCATTTCGTACACGTAGTAAGCATTTCGACTCAATGACTTTGGAGAAATGGAAGCAAGCACTCAACGAAGTCAGTTCCTTGAAAGGATTTGATGGGTAAAATTTTTCACCAAAACATTTTCTACTTTCTTGTAGTCTGCGTGGATGTTTACTAGTTGTTCTAATTCCTACTTGCTTCATTTCTTTCTTTTAGGTTTTTTACAAAAAAAAAGAAGAAGAAGAAAAAGCAGTAAGATCTTGCGATGCATGAGTTCCATAAGTCATTCTGTTTCAAGAATTACTTTAATGGTATCAACAAATCTTGTCGTAGAATTTATTGTTATCATCCCACTAGCTTGAATAATATAGAATTTTTAATTGACTTATTACTATTATGTCCAACGATTTTTTAGGATCGTGCCTTTTTTTCATGTTTACAGCGTAAGCTTCATTACTCTTCATCACAAACTTTCCTAATTACATATTTATATTAAGATTAAGCTCATTAAATCATATACCACGCATGTTGAATTAAATCATTAATGTCGTTAATTTGTTGCTACTAAAATTATTTTTACAAAAGAAATATTTCATTGGTTATTAATATGACAGTAAATATAAAAAGGAAAAAAATTATCTTTATTATATGTTTTTTTAGATAATTTTCAATGAATTTTCCTATCTTCAACACATAATTTCTATGTCATACGCCTGCATAAATTGATTAATTAAAATCATATAAAATAGACACTCAAGAGAAAATAAAGTACAATATGTTATCATCCCATGATGCAAAGAAAATTGATAAGAACACGAACCTAAAATGTTATTAAATTCAGAATAAGAGTAGAAACTTATGAGTGTGTAGTTGAATAGATAAGAGAAACACCCTCAAATTCAGGCAGTCATAATATAGCACTCTTAACGACTTTCATGACGTGAATTTCTCTTGCATCAAAAGTTATGACTTAATTATAGATTGATGGTTGAACTCTCATATTGGGTTGATTTATTGGATTTTTGCCTATTCAACCACTCTAGAAAGTTTTCAATGTCATGTAAACATCATCCCATTATCTTTAACAGACAACAGGTTTAAAATTTAATTCAAATCTATAATTCATGTAATATTCAAGATTCATCAGCGATACCCTTAAGTTTCTTCTGGTTCAATAAATTATGTCAAAGTAATAAATGAATGGGGCACGCCATGCGAAGCAACCACCACCATTCCCTACCTTTATCTTAGCGTATAAGATAATATATGGAGGTGTGGCAAAAACAAATCTTTAACTTTTCCGATTTATCTTCCAGTTTGTTTATTATTGTGTTATCATTAGTTAAACAATATAAAATCGCTATTGCCATTTGAACTCCTGTCACATTTGACAGGTACGAAGGAAAATTGGTAAAATTGGTTGTCCAACAAGTGTTATTTGAGCTGAAGAAAAAGTTTGAGTTGGTTATTCCAGAGAATTTGGTCGGAATTGATAGTCAAGTGAAAAAGGTTATGGAATTTGTAGATAATATTTCTCGTGCCTCCCTATTTATTGGCATCCACGGAATGGGAGGCATTGGTAAGACTACTCTTGCTAAAATCATCTACAACAAGCTCTCCAATCAATTTGAGCATCGTAGCTTCATTGCTGATGTAAGGGAAACATGTGATGATAGGAGACTTGTGTACTTGCAAAATCAGTTAATCAAGGATATATTGAAGCAAGAAAATCAAGTTTCTAATAAGGATGAAGGGATTCGGCTCATTTCATCCAAGTTTAATGGTAAGAAAGTCCTTATTCTTCTCGATGATGTGAGCAATGATGATCAATTGAAGGCTTTGGCCAGAAATCATAATTGGTTTTCTTCGGGAAGTGTGATCATCATTACCACCCGAAACAAAAGTATTCTTGACAATGCTGGGGTGGACAACCAGTATGAACTTGAGGAATTGGATAAGGATAACTCTTTGATTTTGTTTAGTAGACATGCTTTTCGAAGGGACTCTCCTCCAAGTGAATTTAAGGACCTCACTCATGTTATTGTTTTTACCACTGGAGGGCTTCCCTTATCTCTCGAGGTCTTAGGGTCATTTTTGTGTGGAAAAAGGAAAAAGTATGGGGAGACACAATAAAGAAGTTAAGAAAATTTCCTCACGAGGAAGTGCAAAAGAAGTTAAGGATAAGTTATGAAGAATTAACAAATGAACAAAAACAAATTTTTTTGGATATGCTTGTTTTTTCATTGGCGTTGACCAAAGAATCGCATCCTACATGTGGGATGCATGTGAGTTTTTCCCGGAGGAGGGAATTGAAGTATTGAGATTTCTGTCTCTAATAAAAGTTGGAGATGATCATAAGCTCATAATGCATGACCAATTGAGAGATCTTGGTAGGGAAATCGTCCGCAAAGAAAACAATTCGGAGCCTTGGAACCGTAGTAGGTTATGGGACTCTGAGGTAGTGTTGGAAGTGCTAGAAGGAAATAAGGTAATCGTTTCTTCTTTTTTGCTCCCTTAGTCCATGTTCTACTGTCAACTTGTCGTTGGTCCTCCACTTGGTGCTTGCTCTAGTGAGTAGAAAACCTTCTAATATTATCGTCCTCGTGGAGTTTCGTTGACATGTTTAGAAAGCACAAAATTGCTCTCTCTTAATAAGTGTAGCAGTTTATCAAAGATTTTTCTTACAAAAGTGTACATTATGAAGTTTTTTCCAAGAATGAGGTACTTTCAAATTTATTAGATACTTGATAGGGTATTCTACATTGAAAAAAATCTGAATTTATTAAATTGTTTGGGTTACGTCCAAGAAAGTGCAACAAATAACTTGACTATGCTATTGTGAACAATAACTACTTAGGATATATAAAACATAAAATTCTAATCTCCAGGTGCTAGAATTAATATAATTGGAGTAAATGTGCCAGCATTTTTCATGAAATTTCAATCATTATACCTTAATCGAGAATGTAAAGTTTTTTTTTTTTTTAATGTTATGTTAGGTTAGGAATCACTAATTTACCAAAATTCACATGATAGAACAGAAACATATGTAGACATAAATAACGTCGAGCGTACTTCATGCAATGACCATTAAAAAGAGAGAGATCTCTTTTTTTCCGCATAAAAAGTCCAAGAGATAAATACCCTATTCTATTTTGTATATAATTAAGTATGTGATTGTATTGCATTTGTGAAATTAATCATAGTTTTGACTTTATTACTTTGAATTCATCATCCAGTTTGATTCAAAATTGTTGCTCAAAAGACCAGCACTTATTTGCGTTTTTCAACGCGCAACCTACTTATAATCGCAAAGAGCCAATTGATAGTCTTAGCAACGTAAAGGCTAATTTTATTTATTACGTCTTTTATATTACATTATAAAATAAGCTAAACCAACCAAAAGAAAATTGTATATTTTATATCTAAACAAATTGTATAACTTCCACAACTAAAAAGGTACATTATTTCATTCAATCATTTCAGTATTTTTGTTGAGTCCATTAAGTCGAAATTAAAGTGGTTTTGATAAAACTGATCCAAGACCTTCTTTTAAGTATAATCCTACATTTAATCAGAATATACAAAGTAATTTCAAAGCTAATGTCTATCTATAAAGCATAATTGAAAACACATTAACATTTGATATTAGTGAGTATACAGCCAAAAAAAAAAAGACACTATCTTTTAAACCAGAAACAAAAACAACTGTTCAAGCTTATAAAAAAAGGCGCAGCCTTATGAAATCCTAAAAAGAAGCGCAATCTTTTACATGTAGGACAAAAATAACACAACCGTTCAAGCTTCCTAGAGAAAATCTAAACTTTTTATTAGAAGAATTACCCAAAAAAGTCATAAATTTATTGTAATTATGTCAATTCAATTCTAAACCTTTTGCCATTACGTCAATTCAGTCCATCCAATCAAATTTGGCCAACTGTCCGGTGAATGCTAATGTGGACAAATTTTAATAAAATTTTAATTTTTTTTAATTAATGTTTTTTTCTTTTCTTTTCTTTATTTTTTTTCATTTTCTTTCTTCCTTGGTTGGTGAGCCCCTGCCAAATTCGACGAGGATGAGGTTGACCCGCCTAGTGACGGCAAGGCAAGCCTTGCTATTGGCTGGTGAGGCTTGCCCTCCCTCACTAGGGGGGTGGGGGGTGAGGTTGACCCTACCCAACGAGGGTCGGCTAGTCGCCTTAGTCTGGCAATTGGCTGAGGAAGAAAGAAAATGAAAAAAAATAAAGAGAAAGAAAAGAAATAAGCGAAAATGCTAAAAAATTTAAAAAAAATAAAAATTATTAAAATTTGTCCACGCATTGTTCCTAGACATCTAGCACCAATTGATATCCACGTTCGTGCCAACCGGCCAAATATGATTGGATGAACTGAATTGACACAATTGTAAAATGTTTATGATTGAATTAGTTAAAAAATATAATTGAATTGACACAATTACAATAGATTTATGATTTTTTTTTTTGTAATTATCTCACTTTTCACTTATAGGACAAAAAAGATGCAAGTTACAAATTATGTCTGCTCTCACTTTAAGTCTCCAAGTGTCATCTACATGGCTCATGGTTTTGTACATTTCATTATACTTGTTATCTAAATATATGTAGTCAAGTAATAGAACCTCTAGACATATATTCTTTTTCCTTCTATAATGGACTGTCTTGTTATATTTATCTATTTATAATGCATGTTAAATAATTTTTGGTGATGATAGATATAATCACAGTATCCATACACCTTTTCAATCATAATAGTGACATTTATTATACACTTCATTATACTTATTTTGAAATTTAGTCAAATTTATTCCTCTAAATATATGTTCGTTTTTTCCTTCTGTGATGGGTAATATTATTATATTAATTTATTTCTAAAGCATCTTTATATATTTTTGTGATTTTGGATATCTTTTTTTTTTTTTCGATCCTTTAATATTATTTATTTGATCAAATTTAAAAGTTGATCTTTTTACATTATTGCATATATGACTTTAATATTATTTATTTATCAAATACGGGCTCATTGAACAGTATAAATGATAAATTTAAAAGTTGTTTACATTGCTCTAAAATGTTTATGGTCTAAATAAGATAATTATTGCTCTACTAGTCCCATTAATTGTAAAAATTCAAACTTTTTTCCTTCTAACGTTGTATTCTAATCCACAGATCTTACCACATAACATATGCCATTTTAGTTGCATACATATATTAAGTACCACTCATAAGTAATAAATGCTCAATTCGATTTTATGCATTTAATATGTCATAGACACCACTTTTCGTTATCAAAAAAATATAAAAAGATATGATGTCTCTTTAATTCATAATATATCTTTCTATTATTATCAAGACATGATATTTACAAAATCAAAAAAGAGATAAATACCACTAATATAGGAAAGCTGAAAATCAACCAATGAAGGTTACTCAAACCAACATACTTGTATTCCTGATTGGTTTTGAGAAATGTACTGGACACATATAAAATGGTTGATGAAATAATGGGTGACCAAGCGAAAATGCCCTCCAACGTGCTCATGCAACTCACCATCTCACATTCTTCTTCCAATCCATGCGTATTTTTTCTTTTTTCTCATTTTTTTAAAGCTCCTCCACAAAAGGTAGTCTAATCATATTGAGTTAATCACAATATTTACATTCTACTTAATCCTCGAAAATACGAGTTTTTACCTTACAGTGGACTTTTGCTACTATTACAATCTATGACACTAGAAAAATAGAGAATCTAAACATTCTTTTCTTGCATTATTAAGAAGATATTATATAAAGACGTTATCGCCAAACAAAAAAGCAAAACATGTCGCATAAAGAAGAATGTCCTATTAAGAAATAAAAATAAAGAAATGGAAAGGCAAATGGAAGTAACTAAGGAATATTAATAGATAATTAAATAATGCATCGAAGGGACACATTGTAGAAGTTCATTCAATTAGTCTATAATAAATAATTAGTATATTATGTAGTAATTTTCAACATAATAAGTGATAATGAGTTATCAAGATAGCACAATCACTATTTCATTGACTATTTACCTATTATTTCATATTTTATATATCAATGATATAATAAATGATCAAGATAACAAAATTCATGATCCCCGCAATTTCATGGAAGAATAGTTATTATGACATCTCCGTATACATAAACGTATTTGAAAATTAATTCCCAAGTCAAAATTTCCATGAAAAGTATATACAAGAATTTTTAGAGGTGAAATTGTAGAATTGTTTAGAACAACATGTGATACTTCTATAAGAATACATGTTTGCAATAATATATTTTTAACATTACTTTTGTAATTTTATTTGAGAGCTATGTATTTTCAACAAGTCATATATATACAAACATATATCCTCAATACCATAATTATAAATTTTTTATTGTTGAAGTATTATCAAAACTAAAATTTTTAACGTGATACATATTAAACTTGGAAGTAAAATATTTCAAAGATACATATGTAACCTTGTTTTTTTTTTTTTTTTTTTTTCATTTTTTTATATAGAGAATCATTGAAGTTTACATTTGAGTCATAAAATAAATTTACAGTTACAACATTTTAGAAATTTATAAAATAATAATAATTATTAATAAAACTAAACATTTTCAAACCAATACTCTTGCACAGAAATAATATTAACATAATATAATCATTCTTCATGTCCAATCCGTCTATTAGCAAGATCTTATTAATATATGGGAAAATTGATCATAAAATTAGATGACTCTTATTTCTTTGTAACAAAATCAACACGAAATGAAAAGTTAGCATCATACATATGAAGTAATAAAAAGAGAAGTGAAAATCATTTATATAACATTTGATATGTTTTCTTCCACATATAATGAAAAACATTCATTGAAGAAACACATTGTGACAGAGGAATGTAAAACACGTGTGTACTTCTTGGGGTAGAATTTCTCGTTTTCATTTTGCTTTTGAGAATTGTAAACAAGGTACAAAAGAAAAAGAGGGGGATTCTACAATTGGGATTCTTTAGTATTGATACATGTTTTGATGGTAAATTTGCTAGATGCATTTGAAGTTTTGAACTTTCAGAGACATGTTATTTCACATATTAAGGATTTGAGTTAAAGGTTTTGTTATTTACCATATAAAGGGCAAGGGATTTGATAGATACATTTGAAGTAGTGTGTGCATGAAGAGAGGCCTTCTATATTAATTTTGAAAGGATGCAACTTTTGGAAATTTAAAAAGTGCAAATGTGAAGGGCATAATTGGAAGAGGAAAAGTACGGAAAGATCCTCTAGAGCTTCACATTTTCACATAGATTATCACAACCTGTCATGTCATGAAGTGGAAAGTGAGAAGCCTAAATCATAGTAGTATCACAACAAATTTGAAATCATTGTCTTTTCTCAAATACAGTTGGTCTCAACCCGTTATTCAAAACTATGATTTACAATGTTGCTAATTGCAGGGCACTAGTAAGATTGAGGCCATTCGTCTTGGCTTATATGATGGGAGTGGAAGTTGCACGACCGAGACATTTAAAGAATTAACCAACTTGAGGTTTCTTCAATTGGACGACGTGAATCTCATCGGAGATTTTCAAAACTTGCTTCCTCGATTAAGATGGCTTGCGTGGGATGGTTATCACTTGCATTTTGAATTGACCAACTTTCACATGAAGAAATTAGTCGTGCTCAATTTGTCAGGCAGAGTAAGATTTCGAATGATTGGGCAGGATTTGGTCCTCTAAAGGTAAGATGTAAAGTATGCATAATCATGTGTTGTTAGCAGGCTCAATTATACCAAGTTCTTCTTTATTTCTTTTGAAAATCCTTTCTCATATCATGGATTTTCCTCTAGTAAAGAACACAAGTACCGCAACTTGGCATAGGGAAACACATAAGTACCAAAATTTCCAAAGATACATTTAAGTGTCACATTTTTTGAAAATTAGACACTTGAGTGCTAATTTCGGCAAGGTTGTTGGAAATTCGATGTAGCATTATTATATCAATAAAACTAGTCTACATGGCTCGCCGAAATGTCCACTCAATAATTATCATCTAAAACAATGTTGTCCTCTATGCTCACTCAAGTGCTAGTGGTTAAAAAAAAATTACTTAAGTATCAAATTATGGTGTTATTAATTACTTAAGTGCCACTCGTGATTAAAAGTGAATATTTAAAGTTCCAAGTTGTAGAAAGTGATAATTTAAGTGCCAAAAAATGTCATTTAGCATTGTCTCGCATAATCTACAAGGACGGTGTGATGTTGTTCACCAGTCTACATGGATAATTCTTTTTAAAGAAATGCCACATAATTTAAAATTCTCGTTGGAAAAAGCCACGTTAACTGTTTGGTTGGAAATTATTGCTGTTAACACTTAAATGTTTTATTCTTCTATGATTTTGGTATTTAAGTATACATTTAGAAGTTTTGCACTTACGTTTCCCCACGTGTCAAGTTGTGACACTTGGGGTGTTCTTCAACTAATTTTCCTCTTAGCATAAGAGGAATTTATTAGCACTTAAATATGTCAAAAGCTTTTTCCCCTTAATATTTTAACAACCAATCATGCTTGACATTAGACCTACTAATAAAAAATGTTTTTTTACCGTATTAATTAACATCTACCAAAAATATAATTACAATACTGTGCTTATCTTATTTTTAATCTAAATGGTATATGGTTTCTAGTTAATTTCTCCCCATGCATGTCTTTTTAGCAATTCTTGTTATATGTATATATCAATCTTCTTCCATGGACAAACAAAAACTTCCTCATAGTGACTTGTGCTCTACATACATACTAAAATTCTAAATTCATTGTTATTTTTAGAGTAATGGAAATAATGTGAATGTGAACTACTCAATATTTATTCATTATAATTGTTGAGTGGTGGCACACAATATTTATTCATTATAATTGTTGATTGTTGAAGTCACCGTACAACACATTTATAAAGTAATAATGTTATATGAGTAATAAATTTATCTTTGAAATGGCATTTAAATATTTTTAATATGACACTTTTTTACATCTTGAACATATAGCATTTAAAAATCGTTTTTCATAATTAAAGTAGCCATTTCTCTTTGATTTCATACTATTGAAGGAAAACATAGCACCAAATGAATGCATCTCTTTTCTTCCATTTATCTTTGTCATCTATAGTTTGATAATAGAATTTGTGTCTCTCTAATCAATAATTTATAGCATAGTCATAACTTTGAAAAACTAAATATGATATTTTCTACGAAATTTTATTTACAAATAATTGTAGTTAGCACTTATACATCCCTGATGTTCTCTTTTCAATGATATGCTTAAAAACATTTATATGTTGGCTTAGCCAACACTAATGGAAAAAAAATTAAAATTAAATAAAATAGTTGTGAAGGAGTAGGGAGCATGAGTATTTTTATTGCCCAATCTCATAGTGATAACCTCTATTTCTTTCAGATGGCAACAGAGCTCAAAGTTCTCAACCTTAGCAATTGTGCTTTGAGAACAACTCCTGACTTGTTGGCTTTCAAGGGCTTAGAGATTTTGATGCTTGAAGATTGTTATGATCTAGAAGAGATTCATCCCAGTATTAAGGATGTTAAGACCCTTGTCTCCTTGAATGTCAATTATTGTCTAAATTTGAAGGAGCTACCGCAAGAAGTAGGTAGAATGGAAGAATTGAGGGAGCTTCTCATACAAAACACTGGTATACGAGAGATTCCTATGCCTCATATTGTAGACTACTTACTTGACTTCCAACATCCTTGGCTCCCTTATGTCATTAACTCAACTAAACCTATCAAACGCAGGAATTGAAGAATTACCGAAATCCAGGGGTTCTTTGAAGAAGCTCGAGACTCTAGATGCATCTTGTTGTGCATTGTTAGCTCGCATACCCAACTCAATAGGCAATTTAATATCTCTATCTTGCCTTGACCTAAGAAAATGCCATAAACTTGCTCAACTTCCAGACTCTATAGGCTTCCTCGTGTCTCTATCGCAGTTGTTATTGTCGGGATGCCTCTCATTGAGACAAATCCCAGACTCGATCGGAAAGTTGACATCATTGACCGAGCTGCATTTGAAATCTACGGCCATTGAAGAATTACCTGAATCCATTGGTTCTTTGAAGGAGCTTAAGACTTTAGATGCTTCTTATTGTAAATCGTTAACCCGCATACCCAACTCAATAGGCAATTCAACATCTCTGTCTTGCCTTGACCTAACGGAATGCCATAAACTTGCTCAACTTCCAGACTCTATAGGCTTCCTCGTGTATCTACGGTTGTTATTGTCGGGATGCCACTCGTTGAGACAAATCCTGACTCGATCGGAAAGTTGACATCATTGACTGAACTGCATTTGAAATCTACTGCCATTGAAGAATTACCCGAATCCATTGGTTCTTTGAAGGAGCTCAAGACTTTAAATGCCTCTTATTGTAAATCATTAGCCCGCATACCCAACTCAATAGGCAATTCAACATCTCTCGTCTTGCCTTGACTTAATGTAATGCCACAAACTTGCTCAACTTCCAGACTCCATAGGCTCCATTTTGTCTCTAAGGAAGTTGTTATTGTCGAGATGCCACTCACTGAGACAAATCCCAGACTCGATTGGAAAGTTAACATCATTGACTCGAGATGCATTTGAAATCGACGGCCATTGAAGACTTGCCTAAATCCGTTAGTTTTTAAGGTGCTCAAGACTCTAAATGCCTTTCCTTACCCATCGTTAGCCTATACACCCAACTCATTAGGCAATTCAACATCTCTATCTTGCCTTGTCCTAACAGAATTGGATAAACTTGCTCAACTTCCAAACTCTATAGGGTCCCTCGTGTCTCTACAGCAAATATTATTGTCGGGATGCCACTCGTTGAGACAAATCCCAGACTCAATTGAAAAGTTGACATCATTGACTGAGTTGAATTTGAAAGCTACGGCCATTGAAGAATTACCTGAATCCATTGGTTCTTTGAAGGAGCTCAAGACTTTAGATGCCTCTTATTGTAAATCATTAGCCCGCATACCCAACTCAATAGGCAATTTAACATCTCCGTCTTGCCTTGACTTAACGTAATGCCATAAACTTGCTCAACTTCCGGACTCTATAGGCTCCTCGTGTCTCTACGGCGGTTGTTATTGTTGGCATGCCACTCGTTGAGACAAATCCCAGAGTCGATCGAAAAGTTGACATCATTGACCGAGTTGAATTTGAAATCTACGGCCATTGAAGAATTACCTGAATCCATTGGTTCTTTGAAGGAGCTCAAGACTTTAGATGCCTCTTATTGTAAATCATTAGCTCGCATACCTAACTCAATAGGCAATTCAACATCTCTGTCTTGCCTTGACTTAACGAGAATGTCATAAACTTGGTCAACTTCCGGACTCTATAGGCTCCCTCGTGTCTCTACGGTTGTTATTGTCGGGATGCCACTCGTTGAGACAAATCCCGCACTCGATTGGAAAGTTGACATCATTGGCGAGATGCATTTGAAATCGACGGCCATTGAAGACTTGCCTAAATCCATTAGTTTTTTTAAGGTGCTCAAGACTCTAAATGCCTTTCCTTACCCATCGTTAGCCTATACACCCAACTCATTAGGCAATTCAACATCTCTATCTTGCCTTGTCCTAACAGAATTGGATAAACTTGCTCAACTTCCAAACTCTATAGGGTCCTTTGTGTCTCTACAGCGAATATTATTGTCGGAATGCCACTCGTTGAGACAAATCCCAGACTCGGTCGGAAAGTTGACATCATTGACTGAACTGCATTTGAAATCTACTGCCATTGAAGAATTACCCGAATCCATTGGTTCTTTGAAGGAGCTCAAGACTTTAGATGCCTCTTATTGTAAATCATTAGCTCGCATACCCAACTCAATAGACAATTCAACATCTCTGTCTTGCCTTGACTTAACAGAATGCCATAAACTTTGTCAACTTCCAGACTCTATAGGCTCCCTTGTGTCTCTACAGCGGTTGTTATTGTCGGGATGCCACTCGTTGAGACAAATCCCAGACTCGATCGAAAAGTTGACATCATTGACTGAGTTGAATTTGAAATCTACGGCCATTGAAGAATTACCTGAATCCATTGGTTCTTTGAAGGAGCTCAAGACTTTAGATGCCTCTTATTGTAAATCATTAGCCCGCATACCCAAGTCAATAGGCAATTTAACATCTCTGTCTTGCTTTAACTTAACAGAATGCCATAAACTTGGTCAACTTCCAGACTCTATAGGCTCCCTCGTGTCTCTACAGCGGTTGTTATTGTCAGGATGCCACTCGTTGAGACAAATCCCAGAGTCGATCGGAAAGTTGACATCATTCACTGAGCTGCATTTGAAATCTACGGCCATTGAAGAATTACCTGAATCTATTGGTTCTTTGAAGAAGCTCAAGACTCTAGATGCCTCTTATTGCGCATCGTTAGCCCGCATACCTAACTCAATAGGCAATTCAAGATCCCTGTATCGCCTTGACCTAACAGAATGCCATAAACTTGCTCAACTTCCAGACTCTATAGGCTCCCTCGTGTCTCTACAGCGGTTGTTATTGTCGGGATGCCACTCGTTGAGACAAATCCCAGACTCGATTGGAAAGTTGACATCATTGACTGAGATGCATTTGAAATCGACGGCCATTGAAGACTTGCCTAAATCCGTTAGTTATTTTAAGGTGCTCAAGACTCTAAATGCCTTTCCTTACCCATCGTTAGCCTATACACCCAACTCATTAGGCAATTCAACATCTCTATCTTGCCTTGTCCTATCAGAATTGGATAAACTTGCTCAACTTCCAAACTCTATAGGGTCCTTTGTGTCTCTACAGCGAATATTATTGTCGGGATGCCACTCGTTGAGAAAAATCCCATACTCGATCGGAAAGTTGACATCATTGGTGAACCGCATTTGAAATCTACCGCCATTGAAGAATTACCCGAATCCATTGGTTCTTTGAAGGAGCTCAAGACTTTAGATGCCTCTTATTGTAAATCATTAGCCCGCATACCCAACTCAATAGGCAATTCAACATCTCTTTCTTGCCTTGACTTAACAGAATGCCATAAACTTGGTCAACTCCCAGACTCTATAGGCTCCCTCGTGTCTCTACAGCGGTTGTTATTGTCGGGATGCCACTCGTTGAGACAAATCCCTGCACTCGATCGAAAAGTTGACATCATTGACCGAGTTGAATTTGAAATCTACGGCCATTGAAGAATTACCTGAATCCATTGGTTCTTTGAAGGAGCTCAAGACTTTAGATGCCTCTTATTGTAAATCATTAGCCCGCATACCCAACTCAATAGGCAATTCAACATCTCTGTCTTGCCTTGACTTAACAGAATGCCATAAACTTGGTCAACTTCCAGACTCTATAGGCTCCCTCGTGTCTCTACAGCGGTTGTTATTGTCGGGATGCCACTCGTTGAGACAAATCCCAGACTCGATCGAAAAGTTGACATCATTGACTAAGTTGAATTTGAAATCTACGGCCATTGAAGAATTACCTGAATCCATTGGTTCTTTGAAGGAGCTCAAGACTTTAGATACCTCTTATTGTAAATCATTAGCCCGCATACCCAAGTCAATAGGCAATTTAACATCTCTGTCTTGCCTTGACTTAACAAAATGCCATAAACTTGCTCAACTTCCAGACTCTATAGGCTCCCTCGTGTCTCTACCGCGGTTGTTATTGTTAGGATGCCACTCGTTGAGACAAATCCCAGAGTCGATCGAAAAGTTGACATCATTAACTGAGCTGCATTTGAAATCTACGGCCATTGAAGAATTACCTGAATCTATTGGTTCTTTGAAGAAGCTCAAGACTCTAGATGCCTCTTATTGCGCATCGCTAGCCCGCATACCTAACTCAATAGGCAATTCAAGATCCCTGTCTCGCCTTGATCTAACAGAATGCCATAAACTTGCTCAACTTCCAGACTCTATAGGCTCCCTCATGTCTCTACAGCGGTTGTTATTGTCGGGATGCCACTCGTTGAGACAAATCCCAGACTCGATCGGAAAGTTGACATCATTGACTGAGCTGCATTTGAAATCTACGGCCATTGAAGAATTACCTGAAAGCATTGGGAATATGCAAAAGTTATGGATGTTGGACATTAGTGGAACTCCTGTAATAGAATTGCTTGATGACTTGGGAATATTGGCAAAACTTCAAGAGTTCAGAGCTTCAGGATGGAAAAATCCGGAAGAGTCACCTAGTAATAATGGCCAATTGGTTTCACCAAACAATCTTGGTTTAGACAAGCTTCAAAAACTATCAGAATTGCGCTCTCGCGTAATAGCTCTAGGTATCACCTGCCAGATCCCGCAATCACTGAATCTATCCCAACTAAACTTTCTCAAGAAACTCACTGTTTCTGGTTGGCTTGAATG
Source organism: Eucalyptus grandis (assembly GCF_016545825.1). Taxonomy (NCBI): domain Eukaryota; kingdom Viridiplantae; phylum Streptophyta; class Magnoliopsida; order Myrtales; family Myrtaceae; genus Eucalyptus; species Eucalyptus grandis. Next base: position 28,358,686 of record NC_052614.1, on the reverse strand, counting down.
TCTCCCAAACCCTTCTATAAAATCGTTGTAGAAAAGCTATGAATCTTGATTTTGTATTTTCAAAAGTTTAACCTGTTACTTGGGCATTCTATTTACTTTTTGTCTTGCAATACAGTTCTCCTAAAGCATCCCAAGACTCCTACAGCCGACAACTCAGCCATGGACTACCAAACAACAGATTTTGAACATGTTTTGGAGAGATCAAGACCCTTTGGAATCTTTGATGAAGTACTTATTTCATCTTGCTTTTTCTTTATCGTTCTTTAGTCATTATAGGATGGTTCCATCTACAAAGAGAAGTATTTTACTGGGTGATCGATTAGTTGTTATGTATGGAATGTTTTTCTCTACATTTGTCACTAGATTTGTCAGACTTGTTACATTTACTTATCGCTATTTTGAGTCTCCTGTTCATGGAAGTAGGGATTTTCTTTCTTAATTATCTTTCTTTGCATGCCATTGAATGAAAATCTTTTGAAAGCGCTCTCACTTTGGTGCCATTGTAGCATATGATCATGCATTGAGAATCTTCAGGAGTGTAGGGGTTATCTCACATCGGTTGTGGAAGGAGATGATGGTTAGTTTATAAGCGTGAAGGAAAACCTTACCCTTTAAACTAGCTTTTGGGGGTGAGATAAGCCCAAGACCACCCAACAATAATAAACTTTTAGTTTTGAGTTTTTTAGATACCCTTAACTTTCATGATGTTAACTTAAAGAAATAATTGAGGATTGGAAGGATTACAAGAAAGTCTGATGGAGAGAAAAAGGAGCAAAAGGGCTAAGGTTGTCAATTTGTGTCTGCTTGTCTTAATTGTGTTTGTTACTGTGTCAATTCGTCATGACTTCTATTAGACATGTCAAACCATTGAATTAGACAAAAGCATGTAAATATGTCTCAACCAACTAGTTAAACGTATGGTGATGTGTCATATTTGGGTTGTGTCTGTGTTTTTCGTGTTTGCTATTGTCATATAAACAGTCGGTGTTAATATTGGCAGCATTAATGAGGAGTGCGGGCTAGGAAGGTGTTGATTGCATCTTCTCCCATCATGCATTGTGCTCGCGTATGCTAGTAAAAGAGGGGCTCTCATATGAGTTTTGCATCTTTTGAGAGCCATGGTTTTGATCAATTTTCTAAAGGACTAATTAGCTTTGTAATCTTTATGACCTTCTATTAGGTGAATAATTTGCCGGTAAACATTCTGCCTGTCTCATACAACTGCTCGAGCCTCGGTCAGAGTTCTTATTCTTCAAATGACTTGCCCAGAAATGTAGTCATTACCCTAAGTCAAGGTTCACTTGTTAAGAGTATGGATTTCCATCAAGTGAAACAAATTCTGCTACTTGGTTAGCACTTCTTTCTTACTCTATGAATAACATGTTCCGTGCTTTTCTTCAGTTGGATATACTTGTTCTTGTTGGAGGCCATAAGTTTGTGCTTTGGTGCTTGGAAGATTGCTTTTTGTTGTTCTTTTGACCCTAGCTTCAGCTATTTTAAACCACGGGGTATAATTCTTCAAATTTTCTGCATCAATAATTTTTAGTGGGAACAAATACGGGCGATGTCATGGTATGGGAAGTAGGCAATGGTGTGAGGAATGCTTTGAGAAAATTCAAGATTTGGGATCTAGGAACATGTTCAATGGCGCTACAGGTATAGAAGTTCAATTCTAAATAAAATCATGGCATCTTGTTTTTGGACATGTGATTATGGGTTTTGATTCTTTGTAGGCTTCTTTGGCCAATGACTATACAGATCCGTTAACCGTGTGATGTGGAGTCCTGATGGAATCCTTTTTGGTATGTATAAATGTCACTTCTACTTGTATATCAATTTAAGAAATTAGGCAATACATACTTGCAAATTGATGGAAAAACTAAAGCGCCGAGAATCGGATTTCATTGCAATAAAGAAGTGTTCACATGCTACTATTACTGATGATTTGTGGTTTTTACATTAGGTGTTGCTTATTCCAAACACATGGTGCACATATACTCATATCATGGTGGTGATGACATGAGGAATCACCTTGAGGTTTGTCACTAAACAAGGAGAAAAAAAATTAAGCTTCTTTGTTCTGCTGACAATTACCACCTAAAAGTGACAACAACTTGATTTTGACTCTAAACTAATGTCTGATACAGATTGAGGCTCATGTTGGAAGTGTTAATGATCTTGCCTTTTTAAATCCAAGCAAACAATTATGCTTTGTTACTTGTGGAGAAGACAAGACGATCAAGGTATATTCTAATTGTTTTCCGCGTGTTACATTGTTTTGTTGTTTGATCCTTTTTAACCAAGCTAGTAGTTATGCAGGTATGGGATGCAGTGACAGGGGCCAAGCTACTTGCTTTCGAGGGTCATGAATCACCTGTATATTCCATTTGTCCACACAACATAGAAAATATTCAGGTACCTGGTTATTTCGCATACTAACAAGGACACACTGCAAGCAGGGCTAATTGGCCGTACCCTTGACTATACATTGGAATTCTGTTTTCCAAAACTCGGTTAGGTAAAAAAATTTGGTTTAATTTGTATAAGAAGTGTGAATATGGGTTTTAATGGACCTTGTTCATTTTAAGGATTTTGCAAGTCTTTTGACTTTTAACCTATCTTGATTAGAATGTGTTTGTTAAACATGGTGACATGGTCCAAAGATCAACTTGCAAATTTGATTCTTTCGGGCGATGCTATTAAGCATTAACAATCTGGGTAAAGGTCTTCACAATAATGAACTTCCTGCTTAATTATGTGTTCAGAAGGAAAATTCCTTTCCATCATTTGTTCTTCCTTGGTTTTCTCCTTCGGTTTTGATTAATTGAATTTACAATAGGAGACTGTTTACACGTCTGAGTGGAGCAGCAATTGGTGATGTTATTTTCTTCTTCTTTTTTTTTTAAATATTTATGGTTGTGTACGCTTTATTACAAAGATATTTTATGAAATCTCATCATTCTAGGATGCTATGTTTAATTATTAAAGTGGATGTGCTCTATTTGGGCATGTTATTGAAATTGAATATACAATTGTTTTCTCGTCTAGTACGTCTTCTCAACAGCGACCGATGGGAAAATTAAGGGTTGGCTTTATGACAACATGGTGTCAAGAGTTGACTGGGATGCACCGGGTCACTCTTCTACCGTGATGGCATACAACGCTGATGGAACAAGGTTCAGATCATAAGCATTGCATTTCAAGCTCGATTTCATCCCGTGTCTTTCTTTTGACTAGAAATAACCTATTTTAACAATTTTATTTGGCTGTAGGTTATTCTCGTGTGGGACCAATAAAGAAGGAGAGTCGTACTTGGTTGAATGGAATGAAAGTGAAGGGGCTGTCAAGCGTACTTATCATGGACTCGGAAAGAGATCTGGTGGGGTGGTGCAGTTTGATACCACAAAAAATAGATTTTTGGCTGTTGGTGATGAGTTCACGGTCAAATTTTGGGATATGGACAATAATAATATTTTGATAAGTGCTGATGCTGATGGTGGATTGCCGGTAATTCATTGTTGTTAATTTAATCTGACTAAATTAGCTGAACCTTTCCATTAAACCCGCTCTTTAAATTTGCAGGCTTCACCTTGTATTAGATTTAACAAGGAAGGAAATCTATTAGCTGTCTCAACAAGTGACAATAGTATCAAAATTTTAGCAAATGCTGATGGGATTAGGCTCTTAAGGATAGTGGACAATTGGCCTTTTGATGCTTCTAGAATCACTCCGGGACCTCTTATGAAGGTAAGCCTTTTCAAGAGTACATTGACTTCATAGAGATGAGCTTGCTAAATGTCTTGAATCTTGTACTGCCACCAGCAATCGTGATATTTGGTTCTTGTAATGCTACTGTTGGCACAAGCCTGGGTAATAGAGGGGTTCCAGTGGCAGTATTAAAATGTTTGATTCAATTTCTAGAATCTTCTAGATGGGCATTTGGTAGAGAATTCTAGAAAAATCCTACAAAAAAAAAAAAAAATCTAGTGGAAATGTCTCGAGTCCACTAAAGTTGTGTAGAAAAATCCATAAAAATTATCTCTGCAACCTGGCAGAGATAGTTGCCTTCAAAAAAATCTCTGACTCAAGCAGAGATTTTTGCACGTCTAAGTTGATGATGCAAGCCTATAAAAGGCTTAGGGTCGTCCAAAAAAACATATTTACTTTTTTTTTCTATTCTCGATAATAGGTTTGAAATGTAAATGTAACTTTATTTTTCTATTTTTGGGACATTTTTATCTAGAAGTTTTGAATAGAAATGAGAAATAAAAATTTTCTACTTTTATATTTCAATTGCAGAAATAAAAATAAAAACTTTTATCATTGTTAGCTAGAATGCATTTTTGCCATCCCACCCAAAATTTTAAGACCTAATTGAATGAATTTATATTCCGAAAGCAATTTTGTGTCGTTATCAAATGCATGTCTTTACTTAAAAAGAATAGAAATAAAAAAAGGATTAATATCCTAAAAAACTCTAAACAGGCACACCTATGACAAATTTATCCCGACTGACCATAAAAAATCATAAACTGGTATATTTATGATAAATTTACTCCAAACTAATTTATTAGACCACAAAAAAGCCCAAATTGATAAATTTGTGACAAATATACCATCCGCTAAATTGGATTAATACTACAAAAAATCAAAAAAATTGTAAATAGTGACAAACGGAACGTAAAATCTCAAATTGATATATCAGTCAACTATCATGTGTCATTTAACTTAATAATTTGACAGTAAAATTTAACGAAAACTAACAGAGGGTAAATTTGTCACAAATGTACTAGTTTGGGGTAAATTTGTCAAAAGCATATTAGTTTGGGGTTTTTGGTGGTCAAACAAATAGTTTGAGATAAATTTGTCACATGTATATGAGTTTGAGGTTTTTCAATGTATTAACCTAAAAAAAAATCTATTTGTGATTAGAAATTGTTTGCATGTGCCCTTTGTACACCAGCTAAGTTGAACATATCCTCCTTAAGTTGTATCATCCACTGAATAATAAAAGCCTTTTCCTTTGGGCCTTGTGCTCCCTTGCTGCCACTTCCGGAAATCTTTGTCCAATTCTTTTACATCAGCGGCAGCTGACTTGCGGAGCATTTTTTTCCTCACATCCATTTAGTCATATTTTAACACATCTCTGTGGATTTTGAATTAAAAATAAAATTCCTTGATGATCCATCGGCCATGGACCTCGGACTAGCCGGCTGCCACCCTTGAATACCACCGCTCCGGAGGCCGAGCTCCAAATCTAGCCGAGCCGTGGCCTCGATGCCGCACCAGATCTAGTCCACCTTCACTTGCTTCAAGCTCGTCCATGGCCGCCTCCGAATCTGGTCGACCTCGACTCTACGCCAGATATCGTCTGCCTTAAAAACGGTTCGAGCTCGGCGGCTCCTCCATGACTGCCGAGAAGCCGCCGAGATCTCGGTCACAACGTCGAGCTTGGCAGCCATGGAAGGCCATCACCTCCAGATCTAGAGGCTCAGTGGCAATGGAGGCCGAGCGTCCAGATCTGGCCGTGGCGAAGGTCGTGACATCACCTCGAGCTGCAGCGATGACGCCGTTAGAGGTCGCCTTAAGAGACGGCGTTAAAAGTTGCAGACGGCCATGGACAGAGCGTGCAACAAGAAAGGAGACAAAAAAAAAAAAAAAAAAGGATAAGAAGCAAAGAATGGCGGGTAACAAAAAGAAAAAGAAACATCTTTTACAACTTCTCAACAGCATCACCAGGATGAGCCACGCCGACGACCATGGACGGCCAGATCTCGAGAGCCAACAGTGTCGCCGGCCATGGCGGAGCAAGGTTCGTGAGTGACTGCGACGGCCATGGACGGCCAAATTTGGAGAGCCAGTGGCGTCACTCGTCTAGGTGACGGCCACGGCCATGGTCGGCCAGATCTGAAGAGCCAGCAGCGTCACCGACGCATCATCGGCCATGCCAGCTCATCCGAGGTCAAGTGGCTGGCTTTGGACGAACGAGGAAGACGAAGCTAGAGGAAACAATTCCACCACTCAAAGAAACTCCATATCGATATTTTTTAATTTAATTCAAGACATGTAAACTTTTTTAAGTGGATATCAAGGGAAAAATCTCGCCACATTAGCAGTTAACACGGCGCTTTGAAACTACCAAATATTTTCTCCTTTGCTTCTCGCACATCTACACGCACTGGCATATAAACTAGAAAACCATCAGGCTGCAATGGTAGGTATGAGAATTGGTATCATTACTGCATTAGGTAGTTAAATGCTTTTAACGAGCTTTATTTGTTGCTAACGCTGTTAGTTAAATGATGCAATAATTGCATTTGTATGTGCATGTTTATTGGGCGTCTTTCAATGACATCCTCTCTTTTGATCTCTACAGGACAGTGAGAGCATGGCCGATGTGAAGCCTGGAATTGCTGATAACTCAGGAGACAAATCACGAAATTGGAAACCAATAGAAATCAATGAACCATCACAATGCCGGTCCATAAGGCTGCCTGATAACTCTACAGCTATGAGGGTAAATGATTGTCAGATTAGGACGTTCTTATGCAACATTTCTTTTCCGCATTAATCTGTCATGTTTCTGCTAGATAAGCACAAATTTGAATAGGGGTCGCATTTAATGCACTTGCTTTACTAGTTTTATTCACATGTGGTCCAATGATTTATCTCTTAAACCTTGGCACTCAAGGACTTCGTCATATCTTCATTTGGCATTTTATAGTTGACTGATTGTTTCAACTATACAAATAGGAAAGGATAAGATCAACATTAATAAATCTGTGATTATGGTGTGGCAATTGTGCTCGAGTTATGTTGGCTGTGGAGGTCATGAATTTTACAATAAAGTTGAATAGCAAGATGGATGGTTCCTAATTTAGAATGTAATGGTATATTTGCATAACGAGACTTTTTTATCCTTTGCTTGGAATATGGATTTTTCTGTGGACTTTCATGCAGTTACATGTGGTAAAAGGCACAGATTCTTCACGGGATGAATTTGCCTTTATACATTGCATGCAAAGTATATCATTTTGCACCACTTTGATTATTGTGGGGAATGCTAAGCTTGTGAAAGCTATTTTGAGCTTGTCAGTTCCCAGCAACTTTGAGTGGAAATTTACCTGCTGAATCTAAATATACAAAACACTAGAGGCAAAAGAATAGATAGACAGCTAGACGGTTTAAGTAAAGGTTCTACTTTTCTTTAACTATTTCAACTGGGTTTAGATGTCATGTGTATCATATGCTCTGTTCATATGTAAGCATACAGTATGTATATATAAATGTGTGTGTGTGCGTGCGCCTCTCCTGATAAATATGCAGGTGGCGTCACCAAGTGTCTCTTTGCATCGATTTCTGCATCTATCAATTAGTGCCCAATTCTCTGGCACCTTTCTTCTGCATTTTGTTTTAACTTTCCGTATTACATTTGATTGCCGCCACTGAAGCTGGTAAAACGAAACAGGTCCCGAGATTAAGCTATACAAACTCGGGTTGTGCCATTCTGGCGTTATCATCGAACGCTGTACACAAGCTCTGGAAATGGGAAGAAAGTGATCAAAACTTCACGGGCAGGGTAAGGAAAAAAGAGGCAAATTCTTTTGTTGTTTAGCGTATTGTTAACTACATTGATTCTTCTTTTCGCAGGCCACAACTAGTGTAGTACCACAGTTATGGCAACCGCCTGGTGGGAATTTGATGACCAGTGATACATGTGCAAATGCTGAAGATGCAGTTCCGTGCTTTGCACTGTCAAAGAACGATTCTTTGCTAATATCGGCATCAGGGGGGGAGATCTCTTTGATCAAAATGGAGACTTTTCAGGTGAATATATTCCCAAAGTAATGTCTGCATCCTCCTGTCAGTTTTGTTGCACTATCCACAAGGCACGAGACGATGGACTTACCCTTTGTGCTGAATATGCGTGCAATATTTCCTCCACATTTTTATGGGAGCTAAAATTAATTGGTTCGATCATGTCTAAAAAAGTACTGAGCTCTACTTGTCAGGAGGTCCATGAAAGCCATTGCTCCGATTTTCATGGAGATTATCTGGTAAAAAATGCAGCATGTCCCTTTTTACTTACTAAGTGAGATAAGGGCTTTTCTGTGTCTTCGATGGAATCTTTTTGCTCTTATTGATTAAAGAAAACAAGCAGTGCTTTTTTAACCCATCCAGAGATCTATTGGTCCAACTTGCTCTCTCCCTTTCCTAAGAAGGGAGATGCCACTACGTTAAGTGCCTCTTGGCACGTGTCCCACTGTTATTTATAAAATTGTTAGTATTATCCTGCCTGCTGATATGCAGACGATGGAAAAATTTACGCCCCCGCCACCACCAAACAATGACATTATTGAGATAGGAATGGAGGACTCCGCTATTCAAATTTACAGTGCTCGAGTTGATGAGGTGAGACCTATTTTCATTGTCGTTGAAAGTTAACATTGTGATTATCCACAACAAAGTTATGGATATTGACTATCTCACTTTCTCAGATCGAGAAAAAACTAGGACGTCGAAGAATAATTAAAGGCTTTGCCTTCTCAACTTCCTTAAATGTTCTCGTGCCTTCTACTGCTGATTCTCAGGTACCAGACCGTTGCTTTTTTTAATTGTTATGTGAGACAAGGGCTTTTCTCTGTCTTAAACGTAAATCTTTTTGCTCTTACCAATTAAACAAAACAAGGCAAGAGCTTTATTCAACTTTCCATAAATGTAATATTCGAAGTTGGTCTCTTCCTTTCCCAAGGAGGGAGATGCCATTGAGGCAAGTGCCGCTTGGCACATATGTCCCACTGTTACTTATAAAGTTATTAATACTATCCTGCTTGCCGAAATCCAGACGATGATAACATTTGCGGCCCGGACACGACCAACATTTCTAGCGTTCGATCCCCAAGACGATGACTTTATTGCAATAGGAATGAAGGACTCCTCTATTCAAATTTACGATATTGCATTTGATGTGGTGAGACCTAATTTTATTGTTGTCCAGAGTTGACCTTGTTATTATCCGCAACGAATTCATGGATATTGACCGTTTCACTTTCTTAGTGTGAGGCAAATCTAGAAGGACATCAGAAAAGAATTACAGGTCTTGCCTTCTCTAATGTCTTAAATGTCCTCGTGTCTTCTGGTGCTGACTCTCAGGTACAAGACCACTACTGCATCTTCCTTTCCATGTAGACATGCCTATGTTTTCGGCAGAGAGAGCAATGTAGTTTAACCTGCTCCAAAAATTGGGTTGATGTTCACTCTGGATATGTTGATGCTTATGCCCTCATCATACATCAGTACACGAGGCATCCTTAACTAGGCAGAATAAATCCTTCCAGAATCAATGTAAAATTAAGGATGGGAAATAAAAAAGCTATGCTGTCCTGTTGTTGCTTACAACTGATACTTGGTGTTATTCTGATATGAAAATATGACGTAAAATTTTATTGTTTCATTTGTAATTCAATGTTGATGTTTCCTTTGATAATTGTCAATTGTCGCTGCAGTTGTGTGTTTGGAACACTGGTGGATGGACGAAGCAGACTAGTAAGTTTCTGCAGATGCCGAATGGGCGAGGAGCAGCGCCTCTTGCTGATACTCGTGTTCAATTTCATGTGGATCAAATACATCTGCTGGTTGTTCATCAAACACAGATCGCCACATGTGAAGCTCCTAAACTAGAACGCCTCAAGCAGGTATTGAAGATTTTTTTTATTGTGCACGATCCAATCTCTCATCTCATCTTGATTGCATAAAAATTATCGAAATATTAGGTAGTATGAGTCGCTTTGTGCCAAATGTGCTTTTTTTGATTCATTGTTGATCGCAACCAGTGGGACACTCGAAGAGCTAGCGCTCCAATCACAGATGCTACATATTCATGCAATGGCCAATCAATATATGTGAGCTTTGAAGACGGGAGCATTAGTGTTCTTTCTGCTTCTACACTCATATTGATATGTTGTATTAATCCTGCCGCTTATATCCTTCCAAAACCTAGGTAAGTTGGTTATTGCCGCTCATTTGACCTCATTCCTTTATGGAAATTGCAAAGTCTCATTCACGAAGTTCCAATAGTCTCGCGAGTTATTCATTCCTCACTGATGTATTTGGCAGCTTGAGAGTCTATCCGCTAGTCATCGCAGCCCATCCATCGGAACCTAACCAGTTTGCGCTAGGGCTTACTAATGGCAGCGTCTATGTGCTTGAGCCATTGGAATCTGAAGGCGGGTGGGGTAGTTCTCCTCCTGTTGAAAATGGTGCTGGGCCTAGCACGACCTTTGGCGCAACCGATTCAGATCAACCCCAAAGGTAGTGCAGGCCATGTCTTTCCTTGTGAAACTTTTGAACATTACAATGCTAAGTCGGCTTTCCTCCGCCGTACTTGATTCAAGTTTTGAGGGGATGCTGATGAGGGTAGATTTTACTGCGTTGGGGTACTTCCTTGGGACATAGTTCAGTATAGTTTGTCCTAATCGACTTCTGCTCAAGTCTTGTGGTGATAACTTGTTTTGTTATATTCATTTAGGCTGACTGGAAGTGAAAAAAAGAAAAACATGAGGTTAGAGTGTTGTTTTGAATACAACAAATTGGAGGTAGAGAGGATACCTCACTTCCTACACAACTAGAAACCTAAGGACTTGATTACACTAGTTAGTCAATTAATGCTTTTTCAGTATCTAAACTTAGGGTCCGTTCGTTTCGCGGAAAATGAGACATTTCCGGAAAATATTTTTCCAGAAGTTATTTTCCTGGAAAATGACTATTTTCTAATGTTCGGCTAAAATCTGAAAATGTTTTGAAAAATATTTTCCGGTATTTGGTAAGGAAAATATTTTCCACTCGTTAGATTGGTAAGCGTGAGCATCAAGCTTGAGACTCGCCAGATCGACGAGCACGAGCTTGAGGTTTACCTGGTTTGACAACTAACTAAGAAAGAAGAAGATGAGAAACAAAGAAAAGAAAAAAAAAAGAGAAAAAGAAAAGAAAAAGGAAATTAAAATATTCGAATTAAAAAAGAAAATTAAAATTAAAAAATAATTCGAATGAAAAAAAGAAAATAAGAAGAAGAAATGGGAGGAGGAAGTGAGGATTTGTAAAGGTGTGAGATAAGAGAGATCAAGTGAGGAAAATGCTTTTTAACTTTTCAAAAGTGAAAAACATTTTCTCCTACTTAAGAAGTTTTTTTCCTTTGATGGAAAACATTTTCCCAATGAATTCATTTTCCGTGAAACGAACGCCGAAAAATCCGGAAAACGTTTTTCGTAAATTATTTTCCGCGAAACGAACGGAGTCTTAATTAATTTGTAAACTAAGTGTCCATGCAATCTTTGACCATTTTATTAACCTATGTTACTAAATGATGTCCATGTATGAGTGCACAATCAATTAAAAAGTAAACAATCACAATCAATATGATAGAAGTAAATTAGAAGAAAGTAGACCCAATGGAGTGTCAAGCAAAGAATCACATGGCTTTGTTATTAAGCCTCTGGGCAGCAACCTGTGCTGAATTCAAATTGAGTCCAATTCATCAAAAGAGTGCTCTACCTAAACCTAAATTAAATTAAAGTTACTTATCAAAAACCCCCTAAACTATATGTATACTAACTAAAGAAACTAAGCTAAATCTAGCATCACAACTTAACGACCTAATCAAGGTCTCTGTTCCTAGCAATTTTCACATTTTCATTTTTTTTTGAATTTTTGGAAATTAATTCTTATCATTTTCTGAAAATAGGGACCCGAGCTCCGGCTATGAGCCGGACGCTGGTCTCACGAATCTGGGATAATAACTAATAAGCACAATTCGGGCTCTTATGTTCAGGCCCCTCCAATTCTAACTTTACTGAGCCCAATTCCGATTATACATATTCTAAGCCCACTACCCATCGTAACAACTCTAGCCCATTTTCTCTTCCAACTTCACCTAGTCCATCTTTAAGCCCGATTTCTATTATAGGTAGATTAAACCCTAAGCCCACTCTAAACCCATCTCCTTATTATATTTAAATCAATTCTCCTCTTTTCTTACGTCTTTTCGTCATTTTATTTTTAATATTATTTTCTTCTTCCTTCTTCCAGCCCTTCGTCCTCTTGGGCAAGTCAAGAATCTAACCAGCCATTTTCTCGCCGATGAACTCCATAGAGACTTCACAAAAACATATGTGAAATTATAGAACGAAAACATGAAAAATTTATGTTTTGATTTGATCTCGATAACAATGAACTTTAATAAGAATTAAATCCGAATGCTAATGGACTGACTTGTAGCAAGTAATGTATGCTAAAATTTCTTCGGATTGAACTAGATTAGGAATTATTTCACCGATGTATCTTAGAGACATTTCATCAAACAATATATGTGCACTAAAGGGATTGAATCTTGTCATAAATTGAAGTTTTGTTTTCATCTAAAATCAATGTCATAACCATGAAGCCATTACAAATCATCAAATTACAACCTAGATCATCAGTGATTTTCACATTAGTAACCTGAACGTGGTCCAGTCATGCATCTTTCCAAAACAGGGCAAGAAAGAGGGGAATGAAATTATCTTCTCAAGGAGTTCTCGGTTGAGAACTAAGGGCTAATGAACAAACTAAGGGCTAGACATAGTCTGGTTTCTGGGCATTTATGCGTCCGAGTAATGCAAGTTGGACTTAATAGATGTGGATGGGCCATGGGCTTGGCTTGGACGAATTGGATCGAGCCCATCGCATTGAATAGATATCCTTTTAAATTAGTTGATGAATTGAAGTCCCTTCAGTTATTATTTTTTGTAATCTTCATTTTGGTTTTATTTATTCATATCTTTAATATAAACCGCCTAAATTGCCGATTTTCCTTTAATTGTTGACTAAAAATCAAATATCCACAGCAGGTCCAAGACCTCAAAATTGGCTGACGCGAATTCCTAAGAGTTGTTGTAATCTTGAAGGCGTTACAATTGAGAAATGTTTGACAAACCCTTCACAAAAGCCGCAATGCCCATTTTTCATAGTCCAAGTAACTCCTAACATTAATTATTCATACTATTTTCAAAATAATTCATATATTTTTAGATAGTCATAATATGAATGATTTATTTAGCAATTTCTATTAAGAGTCAAATTGTTAATTCAAAACTTTCAAGCAAAGAATTATAAAAGGAGATTGCCAATGGCATTGGAAGGCAATTTGGTAAAAGAAGTATTTCATAAGTCATAATAAGTCAGAATTCAACAAAATGTCAATCGAAGTGCTTAATCATGAAAAAGAAGAAGCGATACCAATATCAAAAACCAAAGAGCTGTTGGCAGAATCAAAATTTCCTTCTCATCTCCTGTTGGTGTATAAACTTTTTATTTAGTTCCGAAAAGAATAAATATAAATGTACGTTTATTTTGTCACATAGTTTAACTTAAGAGTACTTTGATTTGAAAGGTGGAACCATCACAACTAAACTGGGTAAGGTCTCTCTTTAATTTTTGTGGGTATATATTTACAATGTTAATAAGTACCTGACATTGAGAAATGCTGTGGACAGTAGCTCTCCTTCATCCCCACAATGAATGTCAATACAACGAAAATAATTAACCACATTTAAGCCATTCTCAATTACTTGCAAGCATCTGCACACAAAGTGAAACCTGCTTATTTCCGTCTTCGACTGGGCTTCTTACTCTTTCTAGCTGGGGTCGACTGCTCCAAAGGCACTGGTAATAGGGTTCCTCCTTTAACGCCAACTTTATCATTCATCTTATCGAGAGTTTTCTTGGGCTCTAATATACACCCTTAAGGTCTCTGATCTGTGAAGGATGACAAGGGACATGCCACTGTCAACGCACACTATGCACGCACGCGCGCAGAGTTTTCACAATATTATATACAAATTATTACAGTTTTAAGGCTAAAAGAAAATACCTGTTCTTCTAAGTCAAGTATTTGTTCATCCTTCAACTTCAGTGACAGAGTTTTCCTGCAGATGCATAGAAGCGTATGTGTCCTCCATTCATGTCAAATTAGAAGGGAAGACTAAATTCCTGACAGCTTTAATTGACTGGAATCATATGCTGAAAAAGTGTCGGTACAATTGACAATAATGCTTATTGAGGAAACTAGTAGGGGTGAGTATGGTCCAAGTTGGCCCAGGCCATCCCTAACCCTAGGACCAACCCGTACAGAGTCGGTCCTCAATTTTTAGGACCGAGGACCGACCCTATTGAGTCTGGGACCAAGGACCGAACTGACCCAATGAGTTCGATCTGGTTCCAGGGTCAATCCGGGATCGATCGATAATTTTTATCGTCTTATTTTTATACTCCCTAAAAAAACAAAACTACAAATTCAAATTACACATCCATCGACAATGCAAAGATTGTGCAACTAAATTATAAATACCAATACATATTTAGCAAATTTAAGATGACACAATAATAGAAATTTCGTACCTGCTAACCGTTCATCGAGATATGGGACAAGATGAAAAGTTCTTGTAATCATCTTTCTTTAATATTCATAATACCATATGCAAAAGCGTTTTCTTGCATTTGATCATGTAGAGTCCCCTCAACCAAAAAATGAGCTTCACATCACTTGACTAGCAAATCACCGTAGCAACTGCAGTACTACTCTACTCTTCGAAAACTTTTACCATTTGACACAAATTGAAAAGCAAAGTGCAGAAAATACAATTAAATCATAAAAAGTTTAAAATACTTAATATAAACCATTAATATATAACTTCACATCTTGTTAATTCACTTGAATTTCTAAACACTTGAAAACAAAACAAACGACACAATTAATACTAAACAAAAATTTTAAATTGAAATTACTATTAGTGTTATTGATAGAACATCTCAATATAATATAATATAAATGACATTTTACTTAGGTTTGAATATATCATATTATAAATATAATATACAGGGTTGGTCCAAGGTTGGACCGACCCGAAACTCTTAGGACCGAGGACCAACCCGCACAGTGTTGATCTTGAAATTTTATGACCATAGACCGATCCAGTCCCCTTGGGAACCGGACCAGGACCGGCAAGGTTGGGCCGGTCCAAGGTCGGTCCAGGGTCGACCCTAGATCGCTGCTCACCTCTAGAAACTAGTCCACGTAACTTCAATGAAGATGGACAAGACAAGTATACTTCAAAAGGCTGCATGAATTTCTCTATAAAGAAAATGTTGTAGGCATATTAAGGTACTTAAAAGGCATCTACACCTATATTGCTTGACATGTGAAGCTCAAATAAGCTTTAAGTCTACCCAGTGTATCTTCTTTTCCTTTTATTTTCTATTTTGTGAAAGTTGGAAATGTCGACATAACGCAGTATGAACAACCAATCGAATTTTAATTGGAATTAGTAGAATTTCAATATTGAACTGTATCAATTAAAATTTGAATCCTGAACCATCACAAAATAATGTTCAAATATCTCCAGTGTGTAAAAAAGTACTTTGAAATTGGACCACCACCATGAAGATTTTAACATTGATTTCTGTCGATAAAGTTCAACCTCTAAAGCAGTAGCACTATTTCTTCAGAGGAAAACAAAATTACAGATGGAGCATATATAAACAAAAGAACAAAATTATGGAGAGCACTGACACATGGAACTTTCTCCATACGTGCTGCGTTCTCTCCTTTCTCCTTTTCCCCTTTTTGTCTCTTTCTTTCCCTCGTTAGAGTTTGTCCCATCTTGCCACTTTTTTAAAAGAATTCAATAAAAAAACACCAAAAGCTTTTTCATCTCCTTGCCACATCCTCCAACTAATAATTAACTTAAACTTAATTATCCTTCCCAAGTATGGTGAAAGGAAGGCATATTAACCATGTGATAAACTCTTACTCATCATAAAATGACTTTCGTTCTTTTGCCATTTGTTATGTGTCACAAGTCACGTATAGTTGCTATTCACATATTTGAATTAGAAACTGTATTTCCTCTTTCTTCTTCGAACTTTAACCTTTTTTACCTCACATCTAAAAGTCCATGCCATGTGAAC
Source organism: Eucalyptus grandis (assembly GCF_016545825.1). Classification (NCBI taxonomy): domain Eukaryota; kingdom Viridiplantae; phylum Streptophyta; class Magnoliopsida; order Myrtales; family Myrtaceae; genus Eucalyptus; species Eucalyptus grandis. Next base: position 28,342,684 of record NC_052614.1, on the reverse strand, counting down.
ACTTCCTCTTCATGATACCCTTCCCACTTTTTTCTCATCTTCTCAAATGTCTGTTTCCACTTCCTCTCTCACGACCAACCTCACTTACATGAACTATTACTACAATGCTGCTTCATTTTACTGATTAGTTTTATGAGACTATGCATGCTATGGTATTACTTGTCTAGAGAAATCAGCAACGAAAAATACCTCTCTTCAATTTCCTTAACCTTTCTCCGCATCATATCTTGGTTCTTGATAAGAGTTTGATTAAGCTGCAACCACAAGGAACGGCATCCGTTACTGGTATGAACGAGTGAAAACTATTGCATCTGATTGTAATATGAAAATGAGGCATGTGAAAAACAAGCAAAACAACAATCAGCCTTGGCTTCAGTCAGCCCTCCTCTCAAACTTTAAACATCCAAAATCACAAAAGGTAAAACAGAGAAGATTAAAGCCTTACCTCTGCCACGGCCTTCTTTTCGTCACCAAGTTTCCCCAACTTACTATGGATCTCTTCAATCTTTGCAGTCACACCTTTCTTGATTGCTTCTAGTTTGGAATTTTCTTTTCTACTTTTGGCTTCTAACATGAGAGACTCATAATGCTAACAGAGAAAAACAAAAGAACTAATAGGGGATGATATGTTCAAGGACTTAAAATGTATTCTTTAAAGTCAGTCTAAGGATGATGGCAGTCTATGTAACAAAAATGACAAACACGGGTTAGAAACGGAACACTATCACCAACAGTAGCATGGGCAGTTTATATATAATCTACTGGCTTTTGTACTTCTACTTCTGATACAACAGGTTTTCAATTCAGATACTGTTCCTTCTAGGACTATCCATCACAAAAGCCAATAATAAAAGAGTCCTGGCACCTTAGGGAAACGCAATTCATTTTCTACCACAGATATATTAGTAAGAAAACAAAAAAGAAAAGAAGAATACCAGAAGTTTTGCAATTCTCTCAAGCTGATGCAAGGCCACTGGTTCTTTTATACTTCCTATATAAGCTCATTAGACAAATGCAGTATGCAAATCGACAGGTATAAAATGTTGTACACTATATAAAAGCAAATGAAGCTGAGATCATACAACACGAGTGTAATTACTTTCCTTCTCTTCACAACAATTCTGACAATCCCATTGATTTCCAAGAGTAAAATGAGTTCACTTAAGGAAAAAAAAAAAAAGAGAAAGAAAAAAGAAAATTGAGAAACATTTTTTGATCTGAAATAACTAAACTAATGTTCTATTATGGTTTTCTCCTAAAATATGTGTACTTAAAAACCATTACCTAAAGCAAAAGCACAATCAACGCAAGCTTTCACAAGTAATGCTTATAACCATGGCTGATCAGTCAATATAATAAAATGTGAAAGACTAAACAGGGAGAATTGAAATGGTCTTGGTATACGCATGCTTACTTTTCTTTGCACTTCCAGCTGATTTGAAGCTAGATGAATATAGTCAGCGAGAATCTACAAAAAAGTAAAGCTACAGTGTCAGAGTAAATGAAGAAAGTCTGACAATTATAATGGAGGTAATATCCACTTTGCAGGCCCAATAATGAACTTGTGACATTTGGCCAACAAAATGAACATGTGAAGTACAAAAACAGAAACAGAATCTTTCATTGTCAGTTGTCAGCACCTAAAACAGTAAAAGCATCATGCACCTCAAAACTTCAAACATTTCACTTAACTGAGTCCAAGCTCCAAATCTTTGCAGGGAAAGGAGAACCAGAAAACAAAAATATTCAAAGCATAAAAATAAGGACACATGAACCTACTGCTTCGATTTTGCTGCTGAAGAGCGCCCCACTAATTTCAGAATCCTCGCTGCAACCGCAGCTACCACAATCTCCTTCAAGTGATTCACAGTATGAATTCATCTCCAAAAGCTTGCCGTCAGTTTTTGATTGATTAAGCCGATGAACATAAGTGTCATAATCCCAAATTTGCTGTGTTCTTAAATCCAGAGAATAGCAATGTTGTGTATTTTTCCAATGGCTGATGGCATGCTTATCTCTGTATCTACAAAGCCAGAAAAGAAAAGCTATAATGAAGACAGCCTATCCAATCACTAAAACTATAGAGTGAGCGAAGATTCCAGCACATCATGACTGAATCTATCACTTTCCACATCCGACAAAACCACATATCAGACAAACCCAAAAATTTTCCATTGTTCCACAAATAAAGCACAATGGTACCTCATCTTGCTGTTGGCATAGACGGCAAACCTGATAAAGAACAGAAACAGAATCTTCTTCACAATCTGTTAACAGACGGGCATCCCTGATGATGTTGCAAAATGAAACTACATTTCCGATCAAGGTAGTTTCTTGCAACCAAATCAAGATATGTGCCGTAATTGACATCTTTAGCAATGTAATTGGAACTTGCAATAAAATCAAAGGAAGACCCTTGGGACATCACCCGCATGGCAGAACATCATGTCGACTTATTTTAACCATAAAGATTGACGAATCAAGCAAAAGTTAGTATGTACATGTCTGTCAATATATCTCCTCCATGGCACTTTTTCAACTTTTGATAATACATGAGTTCAAAGGTACTTTTTTGCTACAAATTGGCATGGACAGAGCATATTAGAACATCACCTTGAAATGTAAAATATGACCATGAAACATCTTAGCTTCAGGACAGGAAATATTTTGAGGTCAAAGATCAGAATTTTGATGTCAGTATGATCACCCTGTATTTGTGAACATACGCATAACTTATCATGCATGCTTGGCCACTGCTATTACTTCTGTCACTCTTTGACTCATGAGAAATTTGAGATAAGAGTGACAGGACCATCGGATTAAACACACGTGATGAGACATTGCAAAAATTCTTGCGTCAGAACATGATAATCAACAAAAAGTAACTCCAAGAAGCCATACCATTGACCTATTCCAAATCTCCAAATAAATGTCATGATAATTTAAAAGAAATCCTGAACTTAGTAAGCACAATAGAGTAAAGGAAAATTCTACTTTTCATTCATATACTTTCACGCTTTTCTAATCATGTCTATACTTTTAATTTGCCTAATTTAGTCCATCTACTTTAACAAACTTTCCAATCAAGTCTTTTGGACACTAAAATATGACCAAATTCAACTGAAGTGGCTGTTCGATGATGACGACGGATGATGCCGATAAAATATGCAGATGCCCACATGGACACGTCAGGAAAAATTTAGCCAATGTAGATGACCTCGAAGTACAACATGGATAAAATAATGGACATCCGCGTCACACAACAGAGACATCTGACGGTCACACCGGCTGAATTTGGCCTGATTTGGTGTCAGAGACATTTGATTAGAAAATCTGTAAAAGTAGAAGGACTTTATTTAACAAATTAAAAGTACAAGGGACTTGATTAGAAAATATGTGAAAGTTCAGGATTAAAACAATACTGCCACAATTGCTATAGCTAATATTAATTATCAAAAAGCAACAACTAATCCACAGTCAGCAGATCAACAGAAAGATAGTGGCAGTAGCTGCGAAATTACATTATAAATTCATCTAATCTGTAGCAGCAGAAGAATGTCTAACCTGACAAGACAAGTAAGTCCATTTTGTACCACATGAGCAATGAAAGGAATGGTCACACTGCGTACTCAAAATTCCGCTGGTATCTGGGTCCAATCTCTCTGACATCAAAAGAAAAAAAGTTGCAATTGTAAACAACTTTCTATAAACTCATCTCACCGCAAGGGAAATATAATCAGCAAGGGAGTACAGGCATGGCCTACCAAGACAAACTGGACAAGAGAGTAGCTCCGTAAATCCCGACGGGGGTGTGCTGGCTACATCAGCTGATTCCGTATAGTCCACTTCGTGCAGAATAGAATATGGCATACCTCAGCCTGAATGTCCAGAAGACGAGTATTAAAAGTGAAACAGAAATGGACTATGTGATCTCACAGCAAACAACAGGTGCAAAAATTGCAAATACCTCAGCAAGCGAGAAATTCTTGCCATTGAAGGTGCAATAGAAACCATCGGCAGCCTTTTGATCGATAAGCTCAATCAGCACGCTGTACCTATCTTCCATCCCATCATTCCTACATCAAACCCACAATTCGCAACACAATGATCACTAAAACTACTAAAAAGCATTTACAAAAGAAAACCCAGTTCCACCGTCGGAATGCTTCCAAAAAATTGAACTTTCATCATCGGACACCCCCTAAGGCACGATCACGAGCAAATTTTCAGTAATCGAGTCCATCTCTTAGATTTTCGTCAGCGAATTCTAATTCTTCGAATTCTCCCTTTCGCTTACCCAATTCATCTCACCAACTGAAAAAACCGGTCCGAAGTCCCGAAGAAGAGGAGGAGAGAAAACAGAAACGATGGAAGCCTTACCTGATGAACCGGAGCTCGGAGACGTCGTCGATCCGGGGGCCGCAGAACCGGATGAAGTCGTCGGGGGAGAAGTAATTGGGGACAGCGACGACGAAAAGGGTAGTGGAGCGGGCGCCGGGGCTCGAGAGGGGCGCGTGCGACAGCGTCCGGAACAGGTGAACCATGCCCCTCCGCTCGGTGAACCTAGGGCTCCTCCGCGGCGGCAGCGGCGGCGGCGGCGGCGGCGAGGAGGAGGAGAAGCCGCCGTAGTCGGTGGCGAGGGGGTGGTCGGTGTCCACCGAGTGGACCCGGAGGAACAACATCTTTTCCCCTTCCGGCTTGCTGCGATCGCCGGGCTGAGTCGAATCGCCCGAGTTGGAGAAGATTGCAGTTACTGCGGAGCAGAGAGAAGGGACTCGCGGGAACTGAGGAGGATTGGGCACGCCTTCTTCCTGGAATTATAACGGTTCCTACTTTCCATCCCCCACAAAGAAAAAAAAAAACTAATTGGTGCAAAATGAATAATTTATTGTCTAATACAACTAACTTAATTTCAATAATTATATAGGAGAAATTTAAAAAAGAATTGGGTATTGCTTGTTGAGTTGAGATTTACAAAATAGACAATTTTTATTCATTTTGAGTTGAGAATCATGTTATGTGATTGCTTATGAACGAAATAATTTTGTAATCATCTCATTCTCATTTATTATTAAAATGATGATGCATCTGGATTAACATTGGTAATGAATTCTATGGACACTGTCTCTCCTAACTACACCAAGTCCATCTTTAAGCTCAATTTTTATTATAAATAGATCAAACCCTAATCCCACGCTAACCCCATCTTATTATTATATGTTCCCCATTTTTCCTATTTTCTTACATCTTTTGTCATTTTTCTTTATTATTATTCTTCTTTCTTCTTTCAGCCCGTTATCCTCTTCAGAGCAAATCGATAATCTGCCAGCTCATTTGTAGTTAAATACATTAAATCCACATAACATGAGCATTATATTTCATTGTCCAATTGTATTATAAGAATTGAATCTAAATGCTAGAACTGACTAGTAGCAAGTAATCTATGCTAAAATTTCTTTAGATAGAAGCGGATCAAGAATTATTTCACTGACGTATTTTGAAGACATTTCATCAAATAGTTTATGCGCACCAAAGGGATTGAACTTGGTCATGAAATCAAAGCTGTGTTTTCATTTAAAATCGATGTTAGAACCAAAAAGCCATCACGAATAATCAAATTACAACCCAAATGATTTTCACATGAGTTTACATGAACGTGGTTCAGTCACGCATCTTTCCAAAACAAGACAGAAAAGGGGAATGAAATCACCTTGTCAAGGAGTTCTTAGTTTCGGTTACTGGGTCAAGCTTGCACGAAGAAGATCTAAAAAGTGTTGCCCATGAGAGTACGCGCCGACAACGAAGCTTCAAACACCTTATATCTCAAAAATTGTTACTGAACCACGTCCGGTAAAGCCATTTCATTCAAAGCTGTTGTAATCTTGAAGGGGCTACAATTGCGAAATATTTGTCGAACACCTTACAAAACCTGCATCACCCTCTTTTACAATCCAAGTTACCGCACGAAAGCTTACCAAACAGTCTCTCAAAAAAAAAAAAAACCTTTTCGTACATCTAACATTAATTATTTTTTCTCTTTCCAAAATCATTCACATATTTTTAGGTAGTCATAATATGAATTAAGTTAAATAGCAATTTCTATGAGAGTCAATTATTAATTTGAAACTTCAAGCAAAGAATTATAAAAGGAGATTGCCAATGCCATCGGGAGGTAATTTGGCAAAAGAAGTGTTTCTAATAGGTATAGTAAGTCAGAACTCAACAAAAACATGAATGGAAGTGTTTGATCATGAAGAAGAAGCAATACCATTCGCTAAGGGAGAACTCACGCACGCAGAAGGTGGGGGGGGAGGAAGCAGGGGAAAATGGCTCCCATCTTCGATCTTCTCCGGAGAACATTGATCAAGGAAAATTCTTCTCAAAAAGCGATTCCGTTCGATTCAGCTGGCGATTTCAAGCGTTCTGAATTGATTCCAGTGGCAGTCGCCAGCATCGACAGCCTCTTCAATGCCGCGACTCATCTCCTTCGTTCCCCTCTGTTCCGCGGCTGAGAGCCTCGAAATGTTCCAGTTCGCTCGGAGCTTCTCCACCTGTTCAGGTTTCCATCATCGACACGTTCTAGAGCTTCTTTCAGTGATTCGTGCGGCCAATGGTGGCCTCAATTCGCTTCGTTAACCAGGTAGCATCTCCTGCTCTTTTCTCACAAGTAAGAGGCCGAGAGTCTGATTCTCCGATTATGATGAAATTGATCGTATTTGAATCTCTTTCTTTGATTTTAAACATCATGTACTGATTTAGCTTCAGTCTAGTTGTGAATTTTAGTTCGAAGTGGCTATGATCTGTTCCTCAACCGATTGACCATACTCTGTTCGATGAAATGTGTCTGAGACCTCGTTCTGAATTGATTCCAGTAATCGTCCGATTTGAAAGCACATTAGTGGTGTTCACATGATACTGTTCGATTTTTCAGTCTTCAGACATGATTACGAGTATATTCCATGGTTGCCAAGAATGAAACCGACTCTTCCTTGGTTTTCTCTGTGCTTCTTGAGATCCTTGGTGATTAATGGTGGTCGCAGGCGAGAGGTCAAGGCTTAAGAGTCGCTGGCACATGCATTGACCTTTGGTGATGAGCATAGTATGCCTTGTCGAACAGAATCGAGACGACGTCGGTGAGCATGAATCGCAATCACACCAATTCAGATCATGAAATTCGGCCAACATATGTTATGGTCACTAACTGGAGCAATGTTATGGCTGGTTGCTAGCCACGTCCTTGCTGCTGAGTCGCCCCGCAATGTCCTCAACTGCACAATGTCTCGATACTTTGTTGCAAAAACAATGTGCGTTACCTGCCTCACAATTCTTGTCTTGTCCTTCGGTTATTGATTACTACACCGTCATCAATTTCATTGTCCGGAAGCAGGTAATCAATCTAAGAGCACCCACTAAAATCACATTATAGTTGTGTCATATACATCCTACTCCATTCTTGTTGCATGACATATTCTACTTCACGTGTATTGTCAAGGGAAATCGATGGTCGACGATCAATACGAAGTGAGCAAGTTATACTTATTCCTTGTCTTTAGTTGATAGTTTCTGCATATGACAAATAACAAATTAAACCAGTTAATAGCCTGATCAAATTTAATAAATTGAGAATTTATTTCTTTCTTGGAAATGTTGATGTCGTTGCTTTGTCTCCAATAGTGGAAAGAGTTCATTGTTTGTTTTCAACTTGCATAAGAATCTATGGAATGCTCACGGAGTAGTGAGTAGTGCTAGAATTTCAAAGCTTCTCCTTCGTGAAGTTTCAATAGTCTCGCAAGTAATTTCATTCCTTACCAATGCATTTGGCAGCTTGAGAATCAACCAGCTAGTCATTGCATCACAACCCTTCAAACCTAACCAGTTTGCACTAGGGCTTACTAATGGCAGCGTCCATGTACTTGAGCTATTGGAATCTAAAGGAGAGTCAGGTACTTTTCCTCCTGTTGAAATTGGTGCTGGGCCTAGCACGACCTTTGGCGCAATTGGTCTAGATCGACCGCAAAGGTAGTGTAGGCCATGTCTCTTCCTATGAAATTTTTTGAGTATTAAAATGCTGAGTCGGTTTCGTCCGCTGCACTTGATTCAAGTTTTGAGAGGATGCTGAAGAGGGTAGATTTTACCGCCTTGGAGTACTTCCTCAGGACACAGTTCATGCTCTCTCCCCTATCTGCCTTTTTTTTTTTTTTTTTTTTTCAGAAAACCCATCTGACTCAGGATTCTAGATATCCTCACGGCTGCTGCTTCGCTCCCTCTCTCTTGGTCTCATCCTCACGCGCTCCCCGCCTTGTTCCGTCAAGTCGCAGGGTCAAGAAGGAGACAAATTAGGGCTGGGTTTGTTGTGTTTTCTCAAGCCAATCTAATGGGCTCTAGTGAAAAATGAAATAATGGAGGCTTGGTACAAGGATATTGAACAAGCTGAGGGCTCGACATGGTATTGTTTCTGGGCTTTAATGGGTCTGAGTTATGCAAGTTGGGCTTAACAAATGTGCATGGCCCACGGGCTTGGCTTGGTCGAATTGGATCGAGCCCAGCGCATTTACTGAATATCCTCTCCACTTACTTGATGAATTGAAGTCCCTTTTATGTTTTTGTTTTTTTTGTTTTTTTGTTTTTTTTGCGTTTTTCATTTTGGTTTTATTCAGTCATAACAAAAACTGCCTAAATTGTCAATTTTGCTTAAATTTCCAGCCAAAAATGAGGGTGTCGACTGTAAGCTACTGTAATCTTGAATGTGCTATAATTGTGAAATGTTTATCAAACGCCACCCATTTTTCATGGCCGAAATTGCTGCATGAAAGGTGTACCAAATAGTCTTATAAAGAAAATGCTTCGTACATCTAACATAAAGTATTTCTACTCTTTCCAAAATCATTCATATATTTTCAGATAGTTGTAATATGAATAAGTTATATAACAAAAGCTATTGCAGCTAAACCGTTGATTTGAAATCTTCAAGCAAATAATTATGGAAGGAGATTGCCAATGCCATTGGGAGGCAATTTGCTAAAAGAAGTATTTCTAAGAGGTATAAGAAGTTAAAATTCAACAAAATGCAAATCGATTGGTGGTGCTTAATCATGTAAATGAAAAAGCGATACTAATATAAATAAACCAAGACTTATTGATAGAATCAAAATTTCATTTTCATCTCATGTTGCCATATAAACTTGTTATTTTGTTCCGAAAAGAGTCAATTTAAATGTGTGTTTAACTTGCCACATAATTCTCATTTACCGGTCAAGCATATGCACACATACTTATTTCCATCTTTGACTGGGCTTGTTACTCTTCTTGGCTAGGGTTGACTGCTCCAAAGTCACGGGTAACATTATATATCTGTTCTTCCACGTCAAGTATCTTTTCATCTTTCAACTTTTTTTTTTAGTTAAGTCATCCTTCGACTTTAGCGTAGTGTTATCCTGCATATGCAAAGAAAGCATATGCGTGCTTCATTCATGTCAAATCAGAAGGGAGGACTAAGTTTTCAAATGGCTTTTAATTGACTGAACTCGTCTATAAGTCGCAATGATGCTTATATAGGGAGATTAGCCCCCATAACTTGAATGAAAATGAATAAGATGAGTTTACTTCAAAATACTGTATAATTATTCTCTACAAAGCAAATGATGTATGGATATTGAGGTATACATTGCTTGACATGTGAACCTCAGATAAGCATTATGTCTGCCAAATGCGTATTCTTTTCTTTTTATTTTCTATTTTATGGAAGTTGGAAATTTCAACAAAACACATTATGAACAACCAATTGAACTATTATTGAAATTAATAAAATTTCAATGTTGCAACAATATCAATTAAATTTTAGTCTCGAAACACCATAGAATAACATGCAAATTTTACTAGTGTATAAAAAAGTACTTTAAACTCGAACAATCTCTAAAGCAGGAGCACTGAAAGGTTAATGGGGAAGAAAATTACAGATGAAACAAATATTAATGGAGGAACCAAATAAGAGAGAGTTGACCCATGGAACTTTTTCCATGCTTGGTGCATTCTATCTTTTATCCTTTTTCCCTTATCTTGTCTCTTTCTTTTCCATACTAAAGGTTGTCCCGTCTTGTCACAGCAACATCATCTTCTTGCCATGTCCTCTAACCAATATTAACTAGAACTGGGTTTTTCCCTCTAAAGTAAGGCAAAAGGCAAGCATATTAACTATTTGATAAGTTTTCACTCAGCATGAATGACTTTTCCTTTTGCCTTTAATGATGTGCAAGTTACTGTTCACACATCAAGTGCTGTATTTCCTATACCCTCTTCCAACTTTCACCTTTTTACCTCAAATTATGACGTGGTTTAAAAGTCCATGCTACGTAAACTCTTCCTCTTTACGTTACCATCCTCACTTTTTTCTCATATTCTCAAATGTTTTTCCAACCTTCTCTCTCATGACCAGCCTAACTTAAATGAATTATGACCGGCACCAACCGGGGCCACTAGGCCTGGCATGATAGAACTCAGGCGGGCCCACCCCTAAATTGTGTCTCTGCCTTTGGCCGAAATTCCCATGCCACATGGCACGCTCTCATTAGTTAAAATCCTCGCTATCCACAATAGGACATATGGCGCCCGATGGTTTAATTAATTTTCGTGGTAACTGGTAACTGGCGCGGAAGCACAAAACTCTAGTAAACAGAAAAAAAAACAAACTATTCTTTCCCTTCTTGAGAAAAGGGACGGCACAAGAAGGAAAGGTCCCTCTGTTTTTCTCAAGGTTTTTTACGTTCACTAAGGGAAAACTCATGCGCCCAGAAGGGAGGAAGCAGGGGAAAATGGCTCCATCTTCCATCATCTCCAGCCACCATAATATCTCAAGTTCCGATTTAGCCACTTGCCTACCACCGCCCAATCATTACAAGTTCCAACTCCTTCGCCGGTCGCCGCCGTAGACCATCAGTCTCGGGAGGAGCACGTTCTGTTGTCACAGGTAAGAGGCCGAGTGTCCGATTCTCTTATTATGATTAATATCGTAGTTTGATTTTTTTTTTTTTTTGACTTCGAACATTATGTACTGATTTAGGTCGAGCCTAGTTATAAATTTGAGTTCGAAATGGCTTTGATCTGTTCCACAACCAATTCGCCATAATCTGTTCGATGAAATGAGTCTGAGATCTTGTTGTGAATTGATTCCAGTGATCCTCCGATTTGAAAGCACATTAGCGATGTTCACTTGATATTGTTTGATTTTGCAATCTTTAGACGTGATTACGAGTATACGCCATAGTTGCCAATAGTGAAACTGACTCTCCGTTTGTTTTCTCAGTGGTTCTTGTGATCCTTTGGTGATTGGTGGTGGTGGGTGATACGAGAAGGCTTGGAGTCCCTGGCACACACATGATCTTTGGTGATGATCATAGTACGCCCTGTCGAACAGAATCGAGACGATGTCGCTGAGCATGAATTGCGATCACACCAATTCAGATCACAAACTTTGGCCGACACATGTTACGCTCACTAACTGGAGCAATTGTGATGGCTGGTTGCTAGCCGCCTCCTTGCCACTGAGTCACCCTGCAATGTCCTCAACCACGCGATGTCTTGATACTTTTTATAAAATCAATGTGCGTTACCTCCTTCACAATACCAGTCTTGTCCTTTGGTTATTGATTACTCCACCTTCATCAATTTCATTGTCCAGAAGCAGGTAATCAATCTAAGAGCACCCACTAAAATCACATTCTAATTGCGTCATCTACTTCCTGCTTCATTCTCTGTGCATGATATATTCTACTTCACCGCGTGCTGTTGAGGGAAATCATGGTCGACAATCAATATGAAGTGAGCAAGTTGTACTTATTCTCTGTCTTTAGTTGATAAGCTTTTGCCTATGGCAATCAATGAATGAACTAGTTAATAGCTTGCTCAGAATTAGTGAATGAGGATCTACTTCTTTTCTTGGAAGCGTGATGTCGTCACTTTGTCTCCAGTAGTGGGAAGAGTTTATTGTTCTTTTTGAACTTGCATAAGAATCAATGGAATGCTCATGGAGCAGTGAGTATCCGAAATTTACAAGTTATATGAATTGGTGTGTCCTGTTGCTGCATATGTTGGAGTTTAGCGCTTATTGTTCATCTATGTCTGCTGAACCATTTGATTTATCGCTTCAATCAACAGAATTCTGATAAAGACACGTGACAATTGCGAGAGATATCTTGAAATTGGCACTTTTGGTGATGATAGTGCTACTTCCTGTTAACTGAATGTACTTGTTTTAGGAAAAAAAACATTTATGATATTGGAGAAGTGAAGATGTGTTGAAGGTGTGTTGGATTTGCAATAATAAAACCCTACTGATCTTGAATCCATTCATTGAAGAAATGGAGGGATATAATTTCTACATGGACGATGTGAATAGGTCACTGCTGAGCTTCTTGCATGTTTATTGAATTTGATTTGCATAATGGGTTGAGGCTAGCATTTGAGTAGTGCTGGAATTTCAAAACTGAGAGAAATTGAAGAATTTGATGTTAGATTATCTAAGTCAATGCCAACAATTAGCAGCATGTTTGAGCTGATTAAGTTTTGTCATCTAAGCATATTAAAGTTGTCGCCTAGTAGTGCATCACTTAGTCCTTTGTAGAGTAAATGCACCATTTAATTAGAAATTCATGCATAAGGTTTCAAAGAGGTGAGTCCCACGCGATATAATGAGAATCAAGCTGACATGTATGATGAATTCGCAGACTATACCTGCTTCTCGAATGGTCCCCACTTTGGAAGCCAATGGACTTACAGGCTTTTCCGTTTAAAGTATTGACTCTCGGCTATTTAAACTGACTATCGGCTTTCCTTCTCCGCACTTGATTCAAGTTTTGAGAATGCTGCAGAGGGTAGATTTTACAGCCTCAGGGTACTTCCTCAGGACATAGTTCAGTGCAGTTTGTCTTAAAGTGGTACAATTAGCATCCTAAGCGACTTCTGCTCAAGTCTTGTGGCAATAGTTTGTTTTCATTATATTTGTTTAGGCTGACTGAAAGTGAAAAAAGAAGAACATGAGATTAAAGTGTTGCGCAGAAGGCTTGTATATTTGAGATGGAGGCAGGTATCTGATTTTAGTTAGCAAGCCAAAGGACCAGAGGAACAGGGTTTAGTTTTCTTAGGTGGCTTCTTTTCTTGTTCCTCATGTGTTATGCTGAAAGTACTTCTTTTATTTATTTTATATATTCTTTTCAATTTGCGTAAAGATCATTTGTTAGCAGGTTCCCCTTTCTTGTTATTTCGCCGCAAAAGCATAACTTCATCTTCCTCTTGCGCTCCTACTACGAAGGGGATTTCAGTGCAACAGCACTTAAAGACCTTGGATGACAGTATAAACTTCCCCACGGTCAATCTCGGTGTTTTGCTTATTAAACTACGACCTTTCAAAATATAGTTCCATCTTATTAAGGATGAGAATGTGTAAAACTTTGGTTTCGGAGAGAATGACTGGTCCTGTTCGGATTATTCTCGGACAGCTCCAGGGACCGAAGTCGGTTATCCCTTGAGCTTCTATGGTGTGTTTAACCGCATGAACACTAGCAGGTAGGAGCATGAGAACGAGGCTTTTTTGCTGTTGTCTGTATTCTGATCACCCTTACCTTATGTACTACGTATCCTCCATGGGATACTAGGGACATGACTGCCAAGCCTTGTCAGCTCAATTGGATACAGTGGAAGTTGTCTATAGCCCCCGCGAGGCTAATCAAGTTACTGGATTGGGTCACTAGTGCTCATTGGAACAGAAATCTCTCTACCAATTGATCATCCTTACCCTCTTAGTCCATTTGGAATATTTTGTGCATAGAAATTTACTTGTCTTTCTCTAGTAGAGCCTTTATGATTGAACAAATGAATGTGCTTTTCCAAAAAAAAAAAAAAAGCAAAAGGAAAATCAAAAGACATGACAAAAGCAATTTTTCATGAGATGACCACATTATTGGAAAAATGAATAATAGTTCTCCATTCGATTATAAGAGTGTTTACAAGTGTAAATAATTTTAATCATTTTTTTTTGTTTTCAGAATAACGCATGTGATTTCAACAGTTAAAGTGATGTATTATTATTTCGGAAATCAATAAACGATTAATCTTGGGTGGGAATAGGAAGAAAATAGTCCATTCCAGTTGAAAGAAAACGGAAATGTAGTATATCTTTGACCGGAAGGCAAGTCAAAGAAGCCTCAAATTGCTTGCCACAATGCAAATTGCAATTATACGTGAGAGTGACCGGCCTCCCTCCACAAGATTCGGAGGTCATTATGGGCTGTGCACATATAGACCCTCGTCCATCTTTCTTTAATCAAAATAAATTACTAACTCATTTGTATATATTTTCGGATAGCAAGAAACCTACCGATTTTCATTTTTCCATTCAAATAATGGGAGTTTGGTTGATTTACTCTGCCTTGCAGGCCAGTGAAAGTTCAGGTCCTCATTAATTTCATCTTTTTTTGTTACACTTCTTAATCCTTAAAAGACTCTGAACTAATATTTATCATTTATCTCAATAATATAAATAATTAATAGAACTTTTGTATGCATAGATTACATCGAGTATTTCAATTTTCTATTTTTCTCTCTGGGAGGGAATGATCCATCAAGCACGCCCACCAATTATTAAAAGCACCGTTAGTTAAAAAAAAAAAAATGCACTCTACGATGCAAAAAAGTCGCATTGCATAGTGAGGATATGTGTTGATTTGATGTTTGTCGTTTTCCCCTTGTGCTGTCGAAAGATTGGAGCGGGAGTCGGGGTTCAACTTCAACATGAGGTACTTAAAGGAGAGTGGGACGATGTCGGGATTTGGCCACGAACGGAGAGTGGGACGATGTGGAAAAGTATTTATCTGGGTTCACAAAAGTAGACGATAACAGATACTCCATGAAGATTTTCTTCGAGATTCGGAAGCGGAAGTATCTTGAAGCTCTGGACAAGAAGGTCGAAAGTTTTTGGACAATTGATGGGTTCGACTTGTTTAGGACTCAGTTCCTCTTATTTCTCGAGTATCTGTTACCCTACTGGGCGACAAGCATTTTGATTTTCGTGGTTGTTGGTCTTGCATTATTGATGATTGCAGGAGGGATCGTGCTAAAGCTGTGGAAATTTTAGTCAAGGACTTGAAAGTATTTGCTGCATTCAATGAGGATTTGTTCAAGGAAATTACGCAGTTACTTATGCTGGAAGAATCTTTTAATTTGTAACTGACAGTTTTTCTCTAGTTGACCTCTAGTCTGTTGCTATCATCACGTTGGCATTAAACTTATATCCTGCTTGCAGAGAGAATGAGCAACTATCAAAGTATGGTGATACCAAGTCAGCTCGGAGTATAATGTTGGCTGAACTTAAAAAGTTGATAGAGGCTAACCCCCTGTTTCGTGATAAGCTTCAGTTTCCCACATTGAAGAACTCAAGATTACGCATATTAATAAATCAAAGGTCCTTGCTGTCATATTGCCTTATGTATTTTCTTGACTGAAGTATCGTCATACTGACTTTTTCATGGCTTCTGGTAGTTTGAATTGGCAGCATCAACTATGCAAGAATCATAGGCCTAACCCTGACATAAAGACTATTTGTAGACCACACTTGTGGACAACTAAATGGTGCTCGTGCGCCATCCCCTGTTACTAATCCTTTAATGGGTGCTGTCCCCAAACCAGGGCCCTTCCCACCATTGACTGCTCATGCTGTGAGTCTGGAGGAGAAAAGTTAGTGTGTTTCCTCGGTAGTTTTTCCATTTAGATGTTGGCAACTCACGTTAGTTAATTTTTTTTGTGTGCCTTCCATATCCTTTATCACAGCCCTTCCAGCCTCCTCCGGCTGCTCTTTCAGCATTGCTTCCTGGATGGATGGCAAATCCGTCCTTGGTAGCTCTCAGCATCTGCTGGACCAATAGGTTTGACTGCGCAAAATAATTCAGGTGCATGAAGCTGCTCTACAATGTCAATTTCAAGGTCATGGCTACCATGGCCACATATCTAGGTTTATGAAAAGTTGCGATATGAATGGTATTTTTTCAGAACATGTAAAATATTTTTTAGGATAGTGTGAGGCTTTATTATGTCCAGACTAGTGAAATTTAATCTTGTAGCTTCCACAAGTTCAAGCTGTTAGTTTGGCATTCTGTTTACTTTTTGCCTTGTGATACGTCTAACAACTCAGCCATGGACTACCAAACAGCAGATTCTGAACATGTTTGGAAGAGATCGCGACCTTTTGCAATCTCTGATGAAGTACTTATTTGATCTTGCTTTTTCTTTATCATTATTCAGTTATTACTGGATGGGTCAATCCACAAAAAGAAGTTTTTTGCTGGGTGATTGACAATCTGATATGTCTGGGATGCTTTTTTCATCATTCATCAGACTTGTTGTATGTACTGTCCCCTTACTTGTCCGACTTTTGTATTGAAGAAGGCATCCACTTCTTGATCAACCGGTCAAACTTAGATGAAAGAAGACACCAATCGTGGTGGCCGGATCTTGAGATATATTTCCAATGGTACAACAAACCTTCAATTATCCAAAGAAGCCACCGCACAAGAAATCCACATTTAATTTGGATTAAAGGGCACACAGAATTTGAATTATTAAAATCGTTTGAACAAGTCAGTTTCATAATTGGATACATAATTTAACATGTCACATCCCATTAATGGACCAAAAAAAAAAATCGGTGAGTTGCTTGACTTGTCATATGTCAGTTTCTTATCAACGGGTTTTAAAAAAGTATCAACATCTATTTATACTTCAAAAACTATCGACTACATTAATAATCAACCAACATTATTTTGATGGATTATTAATGCGTTAAGTTACTTTTATTTGAAGTTGTGAACCTTAATTTTACCGAATTACCTAAATTAGTACCTCAATCACTATATAATCCCCAAGTAAGTTGATTCGTTGGGGCATGTCTAAGTATAAGATTTTCACACTTTTTAGAAGCATGCACTTGGGCGAAGGGAATAACACTTTTTGCATCTAGACGTGATTGTCCTCATTTGGTCCCTAAAGCAAGATATTCCATGATTCAAATTTTCAACAAAATTGTATCACATTCTTAAAGCATACCTTGACCGATCTCATCCCATGTACAAAAAAAGCAAGATTATGAAACATGAAATCATGAATTAGTGAGCTAAGACCTCAATTAATTTTAATATATCCTACATGATATCCACGTGATCTAACGGTCATGATGCACTGAGATTATCTGAAGCCGATGCCTTCAATAATTTATTGAACTCGTTCCGATTAAATAAATTGACTAACCGCAAGTTTCTACTCCATTACCAAATAAACACGGAAGCCCTAGCCGTAAAAGAATGCCTTCTGTTCTTGCAGAGGAAGAGAATCTAGCACGCGACAGCAAGGACCGTGTGTCATCTGCCCTGCACATGGAGAGGGACCTGTCCTTTGTGATATTTAGTGACTGCCTTACAATTGTGGAGTGCACCATGGGCCAAGAAGAAAGCCCAGAGAAAGTTGTCTATTGCCTCGCGAGGCTAATCAAGTTATGGATTTGACCGCCAGCGCCCACTGAAACAGGGCTCTCCCCACCAACTGGTTGTCTTTGCCCCGTCGACCACTTTGGAATATTGCATGAGAATTTCCTTGACTTGCTCTAGTAAAGCCTTTTTGATTGAAGGAATGAATGTACTTTTCCAACTGAAAAAAAAAATAAAAAATCCAAATGATAGAACAAAAGCAATTTTCCATGAGACAGCCATTTTTGTCGGAAAGTGAATAGTTGCCTACTTGACTACATGAGTGTTTACAAGTGCAAATAATTTTAATTACTTATTTAATTTTCAAAGTGACACATCATGATTTCGATGACTAAAATGATGTATCATCATTTCATAAACCAATAAACGATTAGTCTTTGGTGGGAATGGGAAAAAAATAGTCCATTCTAGTTGAAAGAAGATGCAAATGTTGAAAGAACACGCAAAGGAAGTCTCAATATGATGGGCTTTGCACATATAGACCCTCATCCATCTTTCTTTAATCATAATAAATTACTAACTCATTCGTATATATTTCTGAAAAATGAGGAAGCCCCACCAATTCCATTTTTCCATTCAAATAATGGAAGTTTGGTTCATTCACTCTAAATATTTTTCCTTCCGAGCAAGTAAAAATCCAGGGCCTCACTAATTTCATCCTTTCTTACTGCACTTTTTAATTCTCAAAAGAGTCTGAATCAGTATTTATCAATTATCTAGACGATATAGATGACTGACAAACTTTTCTTTGCCTAGATTACATCTAGGATGTCAACTTCTTTTTTTTTTTTTTTTAATTTCTCTAGGAGAGATTGATCCATTAAGCACGCCCATCGATTACTAAAAGCACCGTTAGTAAAAAATAAATACACTCTACCACGCATGAAAGTCACATTCCATATTCTTCTCTAAAATACACTTCGTTTTATCTTTCACCATGTAATCATTATTATCATGTACATCTTCTTATTTATTTCTTTCATAACGAAGTGCATAAACAATACAACGTCGTCCTCATAACCTACAATGCCCACTATGTTATCATGTCTTATTACATTTCTTGTTTTCTTTTTCTTTTTTTCGTTTGTAAATTGAGGTAGTGTATTAAACATCTCAACAAAATTTATTTTACTCAGGAAATAAGCGAAAATCATTTGGTTATTATAATATATTTACAACAGTGTTATTTTTCAAGGTTGTGATATCATAATATAGCTAGTTCATAGTATAATACTATCCAATCACTAATGACAGAGATCTGTAACAAGTATTGCTTGTTAAATTTCTTACTATATTTTGTTATTGATAGAAAATGCAAGACTAGGCAAGTGTGTTGTATCTCAAATTGTAACCGAAACTCCACATGCAGTTGCTTGAAGTTTCAGATCTATGGATTTCATTAGTCACATATTGTCATAAGATGTCAATCGTAAAGTTTAGATTATTTAAGGTTTGTGCAGAGATGGTATGACATTAACATGTATTCCCAAGTATCAACCAAAATCCATATGCTCCGGAGGAGCCAACTACAATGCCTTGTGAGTCTGAAAAGATTTAGAAAAGTGAGATCAAAATCATCTTGATTACATTATGAGTGGATTTAACATAACGTAGTAACTCAATTAGTTGTTGATTGTGCAAAAAGATCGTCATAATTGTCCATCTTGCTGAAGTAAGGACAAAAAAAAAATCTTGATATATTTACTAACAATCAATTCTTAATTGCCTCGATAATCCAATATTTATTTGCTGCAAATTCTCCAGAATTGCTAATATATTAAATGTGCTAACATGGTTGTAGCTCCATCCAAATTGGGATACAGTCTCTCCCAGTTCTCGTCTGTGGAAAAATGTCCGCATCTAATCTTCAATCAACATCAAACAACAGTAAGGAGGTGGCTCTACGCATGAATTTGATGGCCGGCTTCTGATTTTCTGATAAAATAGGTCTCTTCTTCTCAACTACATGCTAATACGCATATCATTTTGTGTAGGTGCTTTCGCAATCTGCTGTTATTAAATTAGTCAGTGGAGAATACGGACCTTCCGCATAATGCCGCGGAAATTAGGCAATAGGCATGCAATGATCGTCCTCTGCGTGCAGCATGTGTCTTGGACAGTTGGATGGCGCATTATGGGCCTTGAACATATAGGCCCAATCGATTTTTCAATGCTTGGACATTTTCAATCTAAACAAATGACTACCCCATTCATATAGTTACGGATGAAGAGGAAACCTTACCTATGTTGACAAATTTTCATTATTCATTCTAATAATGAATGTTTGGTTCATTCACTCTAAATATTTTGCCTTCCGTATAAGTAAAAAGTCTAGGACCTCACTAATTCCATCTTTGCTACTAGAGTTCTCAATCCTTAAAAAACTTTTGACGAACATTTATCTTTTCTCTAAATAGCAGAAATATTTGACAATTTTTTTTCTGCCCCAATTATATACTGGATTTCAATTTTTTCAGGGAGGTATTTATCCATCAAGCAAGCCCACCAATTATCGAATGCATCATTAGGCAAAAAAAAAAAAAAAAATTTACAATGTGAAAATATGGCATTCATATTTTCCCCGAAATATATATATATATATCTTTGCTATCGAATCTTTACTTTATGCATATGCTTGTTTAGTTCTTCCACAAGGCAACACGTAACCAGTAAACAGTCATCCTTGTGGGCTACAATGTCCATGATATTAGCACAAGTCTCTCTCTCTCTCTCTTTTAAGACTCTACTTAGGAAAAAAAATAAAAGTAGTTGCCGATGATGCAATACTATAAAACACTATAATTCGTAAAAGTCATGTTATTGTAATATCACCGGTTCATAATATCCAATCACTAATGACAAACACCTTTAGATGAATAAGTGATAACCTTTACTTAACAATTAAGAAGAAAAAGTGTGTCAAGCATGAGATAAAAAGTTCAACAAAAATGAAATGAAAAGGAAAAATGTATCCCTAAATATTTGTCCAATTGCTAATAACCCATTAGGTGAGAAATTGTAAATGTGGCATTGAAGTATAAAAGTAATGTAAACTGTCCAAAATAAAAATAATTTAAGGAGTGATATAAAAATGCATTAGGTGAGGGGATAATGACTAGATAATTTTTAGACTTGATATGGTATGGAGAAAATTTTGAGAATCAAGGAAGATTTATTTCGGGATTTCCTTTTCCTAGAGGAATCTCTTTAGAAAGAAAAAAGTCAGATTGTGCTTTGAAAATAATAATCAAACTAGTGATATTTTTGTGATTGATTCGTGGATATTCTCACCAGGAGTCCAGAACTATGGGAATATTGCTAGTTATTTTTTTCTTTTTCTTTTTTCTATTTCTCTTCTTAATAGAAAAGCAAGTCAAGTCAAGAAGCTACGTTGGATGTTTTCATGCACCTTCCGCAAAATGCTGCTGAAATTACGCTTGCAATGATAGCCCTTTGATTTTCTTTTTCTATACTCGTATTTAATGAAAAGGCAAGTCTAAGTCATCATATTGTCGTTTAGTTGGTTCATAATTTCCAGTCACTAAGTTACAAACAACTTTATCGAGTACGATCATTAGTTTTCTTTTCTATTTTCTTTTATTAATAAAAAAGCAAATCAAGCCAAGCGTGCTGTACTCCAATTTCAATCGAAGCTTCAACTGCACTTGCTAGAAGTTTCACACCTATGGATTTCATTATTCACATGTTATTGCAAGATGCCAATTATGAAGTTTGGATTATTTTAAGGTTTGTGCAAAAGTGATAAGGCCTTAACACTCGTGGTTCCACCCACTATGGAGTAAAGGGAGTATATGAAAAGGAAAAAAATGATCGAACAGAATCATCTCATTTATAGAATGAGATGGATTTAGCATAATGCATCAACTCAACCAGTTGTTGATTGTGCAAATACTATCATCATAATCATCCAATTTGCCCAAGTAAGGACAAACAAACCTTCCTATATATACTATCGATCGATTTTTAATTATCATGATAATCCAATATTCATATACTATAGATTCTTCAAGACTCGTTAATATATTATGTGTGCTAATTACTCGTAGCTCCATTCAAATTTGGGATATAGGGTCTCACCTAATTCCAATATCTAGTGAATTGTCCGCATCATATCTTGAATCAACCTTAAACATGTAACAACGTGACTCCATGCATGAATTTAGTGGTCTATCTTATGATTTTCTTATTAAATAGGTCTCCTCTTCATAACTATAGGCGCTAACACGCCTGAGTAGGGGACCTTCGTGATATCAAGTCTGATCGGACATTGACCCAGCACATCCATCTTGCAAAGAGTGAGTAGGGGTTATCGCAATATGCTTTTTAATTGAATTAGTTGATCAAGAATATGCCTATTGACTCGGAGTGTCAGAATTGGCAGTTGTTTTCCTTTTTTTTTTATTTATTTATTAAGAAAAAGCAAGTCAAATCAAAAAGCACGTGCACCTTTCTCATAATGCCGCAGAAATTACGCATGTAATAATTATCGTTTTAATGCAGTATGCGTCTCGGACTATTGGATGGCAACTCAACATCATGTGCTCTTTTTGGAGGAATCTCCTTTGAAAAAAATGTAAGATTTTGGATTGAAAATAATTAACTTTCTTGATTCGAATGTCTAAACAAAGTGTTGTACTGACATTTATGTCATATTATGTTTTTGTGATCGTCTCATGTCCATGTGCACCAAAAGCGGGGGAGTATTGTTCGTTAATTATCTTTTCTTTTTTTTTTATTAATAGAAAAAAGCAAGTCAAGTCAAGAAGCACGTGCATAGGATGGTTCCACGCACCTTCAATAAAATGCTGTGGAAATTATGCGTGCAATGATTGCCCTTTGATTTTCTTTTCTATATCTTTATTGGCAGAAAAGGCAAAGTCAAGTTGAGGTCGTGCTCCATTTCAATCAACACGCCCACGCCGCTTCTACGCACCTTCTGCCCAGTGCTACGGGGCTGAGCATTGTTCAAGCACGTATACTTTAGAGTGTCGTGTATCCAACGTTGAAGGCTGAGAGTCGGTGAAGGTCACGGTAGTGGGTGAACATTTATATTTCCTCTAGACAACATAAATGACTGATAATTTTTTTTTTCTGTCCCGAGTACATCGGTAGAGCTATAATTGAAACGTAACTGTGCTCTATTGTGAATTGTTGCAATTTTTTTTAATTCACGATTTTTTTTATGATACAACATATTTTATAGTTGTAATACTTGAAAATTAGGTGAGATGCCTTCCTAAAAACGATTGTAAGTTTAGAGGTGCTGCAGCTATGAATTATTCAGCAAAACACATTATAAAGTTGCAATACACGTTTTCACAGTGGAAATTACTATAGGAAGTGATGCCAGATAGCCTCTTAAACTGGAGACTTAAATTATTGTTCTTCGACACCAGCACCATCGCACCCTCCAAAATTTGTCTACATTTAAGTCCGAAACTACTAGAACTCACTTATTCCAAACATCATTCCTTCCCTCCTGCAATGCCATGAGGAGGGGGAGGGAATACTTGCCTAGATCCGTATCCGATGGACCATGTTCATTATAAGCGCTGCCGACTCGGAGCATTGGAATTGATCATCGGTTTTCGTTTCTATTTCTTTATTAATAGAAAAAGCATCAAGTCTTCCGCACGATGCTATGGAAATTATGCGTGCAATAATTATCCTTTCCAAGCAGCATGTGTAGACCGTTGTATGGCAACTTAGCATTTGTGCTTTTTTGGAGGAATCTCTTTTTAAAGAGAAAAAAAAAGTAGATTTTGGATCGAAAATAATGAACTTTACTGATTCGAATATCCTAACAAAGTAAAAAAGGCAACTTGCGCTTCTCTCTCGGTCGCCGGAGAACCCGTCACGGTTGAGCCCTTTTTCAAGGGCTCTCGCCGGAGTACCCGTCACGGTTGAGCCGGCGACGAAGGTGCCTGTTTCGGTTGGATCGAAGAGGGTGGAGCCGCTTCGTCGACGACTCGGGGATTGGATTGCGGGCGGGCGCAGAGGCAAGGTTGAGCGGCGGCGCGGGGGTCCGCTCTGGTGAGCCGGTTTTGAGCGTTAAGAGGCGTCTTCCATCAGCCCTCAAACCCCTAAAGGTAAGCTTGGATGCATCTCTTCTTCGGACTGTGTTTTTCGCCTCCGATGGATTAGGGTTATGCGATCTGTGATCTTATTCTGAGATGGAGCTCAATTCTATTCAATCTCGCCTGAATGATGAGGGATTGTGCTCGTCTGGCCCCTTCTCCCCTAGGAATGATCGTCCTTTGACGAATGCTTCTGTGTTGAATGGGGGTAACCGAATGAACCCCCCTTCTACTGGAGTCGGGGCTTTGAACCCCCCCAACGACATCTATAAGAAGTCGTCCTGTTAACAGAGAGCGTTCTAAATTGAAAAGACCTCAGGCTAGAAGTCGATCGAAGAAGCCTGAGACCCGTTCATGGGCTGCTGTCGCAAGTGGCGCGAATAAGGGATATGACCTTGAGTTTACCCCCCCCCCCCCCGATAATTGTGAATAACAAGCCAGTTATCCAAATGGACGATTATGATATTGACGCTGCGGACCCTAAGTTGTACGACCGCCTTGTGGGACACTTCATTGGGAGGAACCTTCCGTTTAAGCCGGTTGAGGAGTCCCCGAGGAGAGCTTGGGGACCGAATTTGGTAGAAGTAATGTCCAATGGGCGTGGCGTGTTTCTTCTGCGCATTGTAGATCGCGAGTTCAGAAGGAGCATCCTTGAGGGCTATCCCATTACTGTTGCAAGAATTCCTCTGATCCTTAAACAATGGAAACCAGGTGTCGAGCTGAACAAAGATACTCACAGATTTGTTCCAGTTTGGGTAAGACTAAGGAACCTTCCGTTTGCCTTCTGGTCTGCTCAGGCTATAGGGAAGGTGGCTAGTGCCTTGGGTAAGCCGCTATATGTTGATCAGAAAACTAAGCAGATGTCCATGTTGACCTTTGCCCGTGTATGTGTGGAAATGACAACTCAGCAACCTCAGTATGAAACCCTTGATTTAACTACCAATGGATCAAAGGTCGTGGTGGAAGTCGAGTACGAATGGAAACCGATGATTTGTTCAAAATGTGAAGTGTTTGGTCACACCTGTAAAAATGTTAATCCTGGTCCTTCTACTGGACGATCTGAGGGAGTTACAGGAAGTATCCAGCAGGTTAATCCGGTAGTTGAGGCTCGCTCCTCTAAGGGGAAGGAGGTGGCCATGCAGCAACCTTCTGCGGAAGATGTTGATATTCAAGTCACCTATCGTACTAAAGTGGATGCAATAGAACCCGCATCTGGTATGGCTATTAGCAGGCCTTCCTATGTCGGTGAATCAAGCTCGGGAAAGGCGGCTCCTCAGGGATCGGATGCTTTAACTAACCCGCAATCAGTTGCTGAGGAGGTAAGGTGGAAGCAAGTTAATCGGAAAAATAAGAAAAAGAAGATGAAGCAGGTAGCAAGGAAGGCTGCTGCTGCTGCAAATGTTGTAGAAGCTACTGATATTCTTCAAGCGAAAGATGCAGATATGTCTATGCTGAAACCAAACGACCCTTCAAAATCTCTTGATCTAGTGATTCATACCCCGGCAAGATCGGTTCCTCCTTCTGTAGCGGACCCTCCTGCTCAGGATGATCCCCTGGCTTTAATCGATAACTCTGACGAAATCAGTAATTCTAGTGTCCAAGAGGATCCGATTGGAGAAGATTTTCAAGATGGGGATATTCATGAACCCAAAAGACTCACCTCGCCGTTAATGGCAAACTTCCAGGAAAAGCTTCGAATACTCCTATCTGATGGTCCAGAAGATCTGAAGAAGGAAGTTCTTTGCTTCGAGGACCTCTAAAAGAGGTAATTTTGCTCCTTGTTTTTTGATGATAGTTGGTTTTTGGAATATTAGAGGTATCTTAAATCCTCTTAGGTGTGCCGAAATAAGACGTTTTGCAGCGGTAAATAAGCTTTGTCTTATTGGCTTGCTTGAAACTAAAGTTCCTCTAGAGCTTTTTGATTCTATTTCGGCCACCCTCATTAGGAGGTGGAATTGATGTGCTAACTATGATTATGCTCCGCGTGGGAGGATTTGGGTTAGATGGAACCCGGATCTCATCGCCTTTTCTATTATCTCTATTAACGACCAAGTGTTGCATGGCATTTTAAAATGTAATCTGTCTGGAAGGAGTTTTTGTATATCGGCCGTTTACAGGGAACATACGTTTGCCCGTCGTAGACCATTATGGGATAATCTTCAGCTCTGCGGTGAACTCTTCCTCGATTCACCATGGCTAGTTGCTGGTGATTTCAATGCTATCAGGGATCCATCGGACCGAGTTGGGGGCGCCACCAATTGGATTCCGTATTTTGATGAATTCCGCCAGTGCTTGGAACAAACGGATCTTACGGACCTCAGATTTGTCGGGCTCCGTTACACTTGGTCCACTTCTTCTGCGACCGGGAGGAATATGAGAAAGATAGATCGTGTATTGGTTAACAGCAAGTGGAACCTTGATTTCTCGTATTCGAAGGCGTCTTTTTTTAGCCCTGGCATATCTGACCACACGCCGATGGTTGTAAGAGTTGTCCATCCGGCCCCGAGGAGGAAACCTTTCAAATACTTTGATTTTTGGACAGAACATCCAGAGTTTAAGGCGATCGTGCAACGTGTATGGAATACTCCGGTTAGAGGCGTCCCTATGTTTAAGCTGGTTTCTAGATTGAAGATTTTGAAAGCTCAGCTCAAGACCCTCAACCGGGATGCTTTCTCTAACATTTCAACTAGAACTGCTGAGGCAAGAGAAGCTCTCAACGTCACTCAAGTTCAACTTCAATCAAACCTGTCCAGCCTTGCTCTTGGCTGATCAAGAAAGGAGCCAACGCTGGTGTTTGTTGAATTGAGGAATCAAGAGGAATCTTATTATAGGCAGAAGTCCAGAATTAGATGGCTAAAGCAGGGTGACCAGAATACAAATTTCTTCCACCAATCTGTGAAGAGAAGACAGCTAATTAACAGAATCCTTTCGGTGAAGGATCCCACCGGTTCGCTGATTGCTGACCCGGAGTTGGTTCCGCAGGTGTTCATTAGCTACTTCTCTTCGTTGTACTTCCCCCCATGATGCGTTAAATAGACCGTCAGTCCAAGAAGTGGAGCGGGTTATTCGACAACCTTTAGATGCTGATCATATGTGCTTTCTCTCTAATCCGGTTTCTGATGCGGAGATCAAGTCTACGCTGTTCTCCTTAGCCAAAGGTAAGGCCCCTGGACCTGACGGATTCTCGGCTGAATTCTACAAGTCCAACTGGGAGATCGTTGGTCCATTGGTATTGGAGGCGATTCACGACTTCTTCCACACCGGCCGGCTGCTGAGAGAGGTAAATGCAACCATCCTTGCTCTCGTCCCTAAAGTTCCTAATGCCAGTGCTGTTTCGGATTTTAGGCCGATTGCTTGTTGTAATACTATATATAAGGTGATTACCAAGATCTTGGCCAATCGTATAGCGGCGGTTTTAAATGTATTGATAAGTCCATCTCAGAATGCGTTTGTTAAAGGAAGGAGAATTAGGGATAACATCCTCTTGGCTCAGGAATTGTTTGCGGGGTTTCATCTCCACCCATACCTGCCTAAATGTGCGGTTAAGGTTGATTTCCGTAAGGCATATGACACGATAGATTGGGAGTTCCTTGAACTTGTTCTTGTAGTCTTCCACTTCCCGGAGAATTTCATTAAGTTAGTGATGGCGTGTGTTAGGACTCCTAAATACTCAATTTCTATAAATGGCGATCTCCATGGTTTTTTTTCGGGAGGACGTGGTTTGAGGCAGGAGGACCCTATGTCACCTTACCTTTTCACTCTAGTTATGGAAGTGTTTTCCGGTTTATTGGTGTCTCGAACTTCAAATCATGAATTCAGATATTATTGGAGGTGTAAGCCGGTCCAACTAACGCATATATTCTTTGCTGATGATGTTTTCCTATTCTATCAAGCTTACTGGCCGTCGGTATCCATGCTGAAAAGAGGCTTAGATATATTCTCATCCTGGAGTGGACTGGTTCCTAACAAAATCAAGAGCGAGATTTATATTGCAGGTGGTGACCCTTCTATTCGAAACAAAATACGGTGGGCATTTGGCTTTAAGGAAGGGAAACTCCCTGTTCGTTACCTTGGGGTACCTATCATATCTTCCAGATTGAATAAGGGGGATTGTATTGCATTGATGGAGCGTATTACGGCTAGGATTCAATCCTGGGCGCATCGTTTCCTGTCTTTTGCATGGAGATTGCAGCTAATTCGGTCAGTTCTTCATTCGATTCAATCATTATGGGCAAGTGTCTTTACGCTTCCCGCTTCGGTTTTGTCGGACATCGAGCGAATTATGAGGCAATTTTTATGGAAGGGAACGGCTCTTGGCCGTGGAGGAGCAAAAGTAGCGTGGGAGGATGTATGTCTTCCGAAACTTGAAGGGGGTCTTGGCATTAGGAATGTGAGAGATTGCAACAAAGCCTCTATGCTCAAATTCATATGGATCCTCTTCTCGGATAAGGAATCGATGTGGTGCCGGTGGATTCATTCCATTTTCTTGACAAAGAAGAATTTTTGGATTTTATCTCAACCTGGGACTTGTTCCTGGGCGTGGAAAAAAATCCTCCAGCTTAGAAAGCACTTCAGAACCTCGTTTAGGTGGAAAATTGGAAATGGGCTGTCGGTATCTTTATGGCATGATTTCTAGCTTCCATGTGGCCCTCTTGATGGATTCGTCCCGCCCTCATTTAGGGACAATATGTGGCTCCCTGATGATGCAGTAGTTGCTGACTTATACACCCCGTTAGGCGACTCATTCTCTCGGATATTAATCAGGTAAGGCGTAGCTTTACCGACCCTGGAGTCTTATAATGACAAGTTTATTTGGTGTGGCGATCCATCAGCCTCCTTCTCGGTCGCATCCGCATGGAATACCATTAGAGCCAAGAGAGATCGGGTGGACTGGGCTTCTTTGATTTGGTATATCGATATAGTCCCTTGCCATCAATTTATTCTGTAGCTTATATCTAAAAACCGTCTTCCCACTCAGGTGATGTTGTTAAATCAGGGTCGAATTGATTTTAATCTATGTGCCTTTTGTAGTAAAGTACCGGACTCAATTGAACACCTATTCTTCCGGTGTCGCATCTCGGCCTCGCTGGCCTTCTTTTGGGCTGCTAGATGTAACTTGCCATGGAGGAATAGATGTTGGAGAGAGGTGCTCACTTGGGCCAGGAAATTCCTTATGGGGAAGGATTTTTACCACAGGATAGTTCGATTCTCTTTCGGTGCTTTGTGCCATCTCATTTGGAAGAAGAGGAATGTGATTATTTTCAGGGGTGAATCCTTAGTGGTCCCTACCCTTAAAAATCACCTAATCAAGGTGGTTAAGGACAAAGCGCTCACATTCACGGAAGTTCCTCCTTCTCCGAGGAACAGTAGACTGCAAAGGGGGTGGGGATTCCACCCCATGATCTTTTCCTCTCAGAATCGATTCTCCTTAGTTTGCTGTTGTTTCGTTTGCTCTTGTTCTTGTAGTTGCGGGTTCCTTCCATCTCCGTTCTTCGCCTTCAGCTTTGAGGGCTAGAGGTTTGGGGAGGATAGGGGTTCATGTTGTTACGTTTTATTTGTTGGCTTCATAGCTTTTGTGTTTCTTACTGGTGCCCTCAAGCTTTTTATCGGATCCCCGTCACTCTTGCTCCTTTGTTAAGAGTGCTTGTTTGGATCCGATCTTTTGTACTGTTGTCCTTCTCATTATTATTATTACCTTCACCAAAAAAAAAAAATATCCTAACAAAGTATCCTACCGACATTCATGTCATGATATGTTTTCGTGATTGACTCATGTCTATTAGAACCAGGAGCATGGGAGTCCTGCTGGTTAGCTTTCTTTTCCTTCTGTTTTATTAATAGAAAAAAAGCACGTAAAGTCAAGAAGCACTTGTCTGACCAAACAGAAAAATCGAGAAGTACTTGCATAGGATGGTTCCACGCCCTTTCCGCAAAATGCTGCGGAAATTACGCGTGCAATGATTGTTGTTTAGTTTTCTTCTCTATTTCTTTATTAATAAAAAAAGGCAATTCAAGTCAAGTCAAGGTAAGGTCGTGCTCACTTTAAATCAAAACACCTTCCACACGGTTCTACGTTGCTCAGCGTTGCTCAAGCACGCACAGTAGAGAGCTTTGCGTATCCAATGTCGGAGGCTGAAGATTGCTGGAGATCACAGCAGTGGGCGAACATAGACAACACAAATGACTAATCAATTTTTTTCCCGTCCCGATTACATTGGTATAGCTGTAATTAAAACATAATTGTACTGTACTGTGAGTGTTGTAATCTTTGTGTTTGATAAGTATATTTTACAATTGTAACACTTTAAACTGTAGTAACTTTAGATGTATTTTAACTGTGAAGTATTCGCTAAAATACAATATAAAAGCTGCAATGCACATTTTGATAGAGTAATAGGTAATTATGGACTTTGCACAAATATTCACTAATAATTATATTATATTTTGGTATGAAGAGGGAACCCTAGCTAGATAGATAAATTTCCTTTATTTATTTCTAATAATGGAAGGTCAAATCATTTACTTTAAATATTTTAACTTTCAAGCTAGTAAAAGTCTAACACCTCACTAATTTCATCATTAGTTGCTACACTTCTCAATCCTCAAGAAACTTTGAGCATGCATGTATCTTTTCTCTCGATGACATAAACAATTTATAAAATTCCCTCTGCCCTTATTATATCCTTTGTTCCAATTTTTTTTCAGGGAGGGTTTTATCCATTGATCACATGCACTAATTAGTAAAAGCACCATTAGGAGAAAAAAATGAACTTTATAACGTGAAAGAAATTGCATTTCATATTCTTCCCTAAACTTTATTTTGCTTTCTCTTTGCTATTTGATCTTTATTATGTGCATATACTTGCTTATTTTTTCCATAATGAAACACATAACCGGTAAAATGCCATACTTGTGAACTACAATATCCACTATTTTATCACTTTTTTTTTCCATTTGTAATTTGAGGCAGTACATTAAAGATGCTAACAAAATAGATTCTACATAGGATACAAACAAAAAAACTTAAAACAATTGGTTATGATACAATATTATATAGCAAAATAATTGGTCTAGGTCATGATTTTGTAGTATAGTTGGTTCATACTATCCAATCACCGATGATAAACAACTATAACGAGTATGAGTTGTTCTTCTCCATTTTTTTCATTAATATGAGGAGGATTTATATTTATTGGATCATGAATATTAAGAGAGAGAACAGCTCTTACATTCCAACAAAGCAGAATGGCTAAAATGTTGGACAATACCTCAAGATCGCTTCATTTGCAGTACCTTCTTTATTAAAGATATATACACATACTAATGGCTAAGATATTTAGTGTAATACTCAAATGTAAAATTGTTTAAGTGATTATAATAACAATGACAGTAACAAATACCCTATCTAATAAATAAATGAGCGATAAAAAACGACAAAACCCAACAAGCGCTCAAGTGTTTCGGAATATTATTGCAAATATATCAATCCATGAAGCCGTTGCCAGAAGAGACGAAGGAAAACGAAAGCCCCATGGGCACTCCAGTATCAGTAAAAGATAGTTTCCACGCCCCGATTTTATAATCAAGTCATGCTGGCACGTGCATAGGTTCCCCACACCTTCCGTATTATGCCACGGAAATTACTTATTAGCAAACGACATTTTCTTTCATTTTAACGGAGCACATAACCAGTATGCTGTCATCCTCATGAACTACATTGCCCACCACATTAACATGTCTTATTTTGTGTTTTATAAATTGAGGTAGTGTATTAAACATCTTAACAAATGTTATTCTACTTAGGAAACAAACAGTAACCATTTGATATAGTTAGTTCATATTATGACAATGTAATTAGTCAAGGTTGTGACATTGTAGTTTACTTAGTTTATACTATCCAATCACTAATGACAGTGACCTATAACGAGTATTGCTTGTTAACTTTCTTTTCTATGTTTTATTATTAATTAAAAATGCAAGTCCAGTCAAGTGTGTTGGATCTCGAATTTCAATAAAAGCTTCACATGCACTTGCTTGAAGCTTCAGATTTATGGATTTCATTGATCACGTGTTGTTGTACAAGGTTTGTACCAAGATAGTGTGGTATTAACATGTATTCCCAAATATGAACCCAAGATTCCAACAACTTAGGAGGGGCCAACTACAAGGCCTTGGGAGCCTGTGAAAAGGAAAAAGAAGGTTAATTAAAATTATCTCATTTATGTCATGAGATGAATTTAATGTAATGTAAAAACTCGATTAGTTGTTGATTGTGCAAATAAGATTGTCATAATCATCCAACTTGCTCAAGCAAGGACCAAAAAATCTTCCCATAGTTACTATAAATCAAATTTTAATTATCTCCATAATATAATATCCATATAGTAGATTCTTCAGAATTGTTACTATAATAGATGTGCTAATATGCTCATAACTCCATTCAAACTAGGGTACGGAGTCTCCTCCGATTCCCATCTTTAGTAAAATTTTCACGTCTAATTTTCAAAGACCATTAAACAGCAGAAAAGACGTGGCTCTACGTACAAATTTAAGGGTTTGTATTCTGATTTTCTGATAAAATATGTATTTTCTTCAAAATTATATGCCAATAAGTATATCATTATCATTAAAGGCTCTTGTAATCTAATTTATTTATTTATTTATTTATTAAAATTAGTTGGTAGAGGATACAAACCTTTCACATTATGCCGCGGAAGTGATAATCCAGGGAGTGATGTTTTCGTGATTGACTCATGTATATTGGCACTGGAGCACGGGAGTATTGCTCTGCTAGTTAGTTTTCTTTTCTATTTCTCTTATTAACAGGAAAAAGCAAAGTCAAGTGAAGAAGCACTGGCATGGGATTGTTCCACGCACCTCCTGCAAATTTCTCGTGTGTGCATCGATCGCCCGCGTGGAAATTAGTTTTGGTGAGAATTAATAGTCAGTTTTCATTTCTATTTATTTATTAATAGAAAAAGCAAGTCAAGTCAAAAAGCATAGGATGGTCCCCGCACCTTCTGCAAAATGCAGTGGAAATCACGCGGGCAATAATTGCCCTTCGATCTTCTTTTCTACTTCTCTTCGATAGAAAAGCCCAGCCAACTCAAGCCAAGCCGAATCAGGTCAAGATCTTGCTCACTTTGGATAAATAAAATATTTAGATATAAAATATTATTAACAATAAAAATATTTTTATTTATTAATTATTTTCTTAAAAAAATATTTTTTATTAAGTCAATTATAATTTATATTTAAATAATTTCATAGATGATGAATATTTTCTTCTTTTATTAATTTTAGTAAGCAACATAAATAATTATTTTTAAAAGAATATTTTTCGAATTATTTAGTTTTTGTAGAACAAAACACAAAACTCCAATCAAACATTAGATTGATGTGATGAATTATTAAGTTTCTCTATCAAGGGCACTAACGCTAAATCCTCGAAGTTGCCGAGTACTTATCAAAGAAACTTGAAAAAATCTATCCACACTAATATGAACTACACAAAATAGTGGACTAGTGCGAAACATGTACGATGGACCAAAGATAAGGATGGAATCTTGAACACCCAATGAAACGAGAGACACAAATATCACGAGATAAGGCTCAAAATTCATTTATAATATGTTTTGTGGTGTGTTTAGGCTGTTGACTGATCATGTCTTTCATTCTATGCGAAGGAATCTAATATCCTAATATATTATGTAGGTGTGTTTCAAATGTTGTGGTCTTCAAATATGCAAACATTTTTTTATCCATCATTGATCTCACCAAACACTTTGCATGATCTAATTTCAAACAGTAGAAGATCAATGGGTAAATTGAGCCTAGAAATCCTTGCCCAAGACTGATCATGATTAAAGAATGGGTAAATACTACCAAAAACGCTAAGATACCACGGATATGTTTAGAGGGAATTTATCTTTTGTTTTTTCATTCACGTTCTTCAATTTTTGCCACACTCTCAATTTGACATCCTTAATCACATGCAATTAAAATATTTTCACTCACATTAAGGACCCAATTGCACCATAATTTGAATTATTTTCTTAAAAATGATTATTTGCTTCAATTAAAATAGTTAATTAATAAAAATATTTTACTTATCAATGATAATTTATATTTATATATTTTTCCTTTTTCCAAGCGAGCAAGACTTTCACTTGACTTGACTTGTCTTGCCATTTCTATACCAAAGGGAAATCATTAATTTCCACTGCATTTTGCAGAAGGTACCAGGGACCACTTCTTGACTTGACTTGCTTTTTCTGCTAATAAAGGAAATAGAAATGAAAACCAACGATCAAGTCTCCACCATCTAATTTCCACAGGGCAATCACTGCACGCGCAATTTCCACACTAGTTTGTAGAAGGTGCATGGAGCCATCATATGCTGGTGGTGCTTGACTTGACTTTGCTTTTTTTTCTGTTAATAAGAAAAATAGAAAAGAAAACTAACCAGCATAGCAATGCTCCTGTGCTCCCGGCACTATTGTACACGAGTCAATCAAGAAAACATCCGCTCGTTGGATTATTATTTCCGCAGTATTATGCGGAAGGTGCATATTCTCCACCAACTAAATTTAATAAATAAATAAAAAGAAAATAGATTGCGATAGCATTTCATGGCGATGGTTTGCTTATTGGCTTATAGCTTTGACAATGGGTTGCGCCGAAAAGGAGAATTACAAATTTTTCCTTTTTTCTTTCATCTATCTTTCTTTTACATAAATAAATTACTAACTCAGTCACATATATTTTCAGATGAGAAAACCCTGCCAATTTCCATTATTCATTCAAATAATGGAAATTTCGTTCATTTTCTCTATATATTTTGCCTCCCAAACAAGTAAAAATCCTGGACCTCACTAATTCCATCCTTTCTTGCTACACCTCTTGATCCTCAAAAGAGTCTGAACCAATATTTATCATTTGCGTAAACAACTTAAATAAGTGACGAACTTTTCTCCTCCTAGATATCTAGGATGTCTAATTCTTTTTTTCCTCAGGAAGGGATTCACCCATCAACCACGCCCACAAATTATTAGAAGCATCATTAGGAAAACTAAATACGCTCCACCTTGCGAGAAAGTTGCATTCCATATTCTTCCCTAAAATATATTTCGTTTTATCTTTCATAATGTAATTATTATTATTATATGCATCATCTTGTTTATGTTTTTTTTTTCCATAACGTAACATGTAATTGGTACAATGTCCATCATATCATAATGTCTTATTATGTTTTTTTTTTTCGTTTGTAAAATGAGGTAGTGTATTGCTCATCATTTGGTTATAATAATATATTTTAATGGTGTGATTGGTCGAGGTTGTGATATTGTAGCATAGTTAGTTCATATTATCCAATCGCTAATGATAGAGACCTATAACAAGTATTGCTCGTTAATTTTCTTTTCTATATTTTGTTATTGATAGAAAATGCAAGTCCAGTCAAGTGAGCTAGATCTCAATTTTCCATTGAAGCATCACTCGCATTTGCTCGAAGCTTTAGGTCTATGGATTTCATTGTTTGCATGTTGTTACAATATGTCAATCACAAATTTTGGATTAATTAAGGTTTGTAAAGAGAAGGTTCAACATTAACATGTATTCCCAAATATGAACCCAAGATTCCACCAACTTAAGTGAGGTCAACTACAAAGCCTTGTGAGTTAGTGAAAAGGAAATAGAATAGTTGATCAAAGTCATATTGTTTACGTCGTAAGATGGATTTAACATAATGTGGTAGCTCAATTAGTTATTGATTATGCAAACAAGATCATCATAATTGTCCAACTTGCCCAAGCAAGGACAAATAAATTTTCCCATATTTATTTTCAATTCATTTTTAATTGTCTCGATAATCAAATATCCATAAATTGTAGATTCTTCACAATTGTTACTAGATTAAATGTGCTAATATGTTCATAGCTCCATTCGAACTAGGACATAGAATTTCGCTTGATTCCCGTCTTTAGTAAAATTTCCACGTCTAATCTTCGATGGGCATTCAACAGTAGTAACAACGTAGCTCTATGCACAAATCTGATGGCTGTATTATAATTTTGTGATAAAATAGGTCTCTTCTTCAAAATTATATGCCAATATGCATACCGTCATCATTAAATGCTATTGCACTCTACTTTTCTTTTATTAATAAAATTAGTTGGCAGAGAATTCGCACCTTCCGCATAATGCCGTGGAAATAATAATGCAACGAGCGATGTTTTTATGATTGACTTGTGTATATTAGCATCGGGAGCATGGGAGCATCGCTATGCTGGTTAGATTTCTTTTCTATTTCTCTTATTAATTGGAAAAAAGCAAAGTCAAGTGAAAAAGCACTAGTGTTGGATGGCTCCACTCACCTTTTGCAAATTGCCGTGGAAATTACGCGTGCATTGATTGCCCGTGGAAATTGGATGGTGCCGAATTGATCGTTGGTTTTCAATTCTATTTCCTTTCTTAGTAGAAAAAGCAAGTCGAGTCAAGAAGCAGAGGATGGTCCCTGGTACCTTCTGCAAAATGCAGTGGAAATTACGCGGGTAATGATTGCCCTTTGATTTTCTTTCCTGTTTCTCTTATCGATAGAAAAAGGCAAGGCAAGTCAAGTAAAATGCTGCTGATTAGTGGAGATCACAGCAGTGGGCGAACATTCATCTTTCCTCTGGACAGCGTGTGGAGGGATTTATGGATCGAGCACGCCCACTAATTACTAAAAGCACTGTCAGAATAAAAGAAATACAATTTAAGATGTGAAAAAAAAAGTTGCATTTCATATTCTTTCCCAAAAATTTAATTTGCTTTATCATTGCTATTTAACCTTTGTTACATGCATATACTTATTTATTTCTTACATAAGAATACATGTGACCAACAAACTGTTGTCCTCGGGAATTACAATGTCCACTATATTACCATGTCTCATTTTTTTTTCATTTGTACTTTTAGATAGTACATTAAACATGTTAACAAAAATAAATTCTACTCAAGAAACAAAATAAAAAGATAGTGGTTACGACGCAATCTCATATTAGAATATAATTGGTCTAAGTCATCATATCGCTGTTTAGTTGGTTCATAATATCCAATCATCAATCACAAACAATTTCGGTTATTTCTTTCTTTCTTTCTTTCTTTAATTAATAGAAAAGCAAGTCCAATCAAGCCCGCCAAATCTCAAATTTCAATCAAAGCTTCCCATGCACTTGCTAGAAATTTTAAAATCTATGGATTTCATTATTCACGTGTTATCGTAGGATGCCAATCATAAGGTTTGGAGTATTAACATAAGGCGGCAACTCCATTAGTTGGTAATTGTGCAATCGTCATAATCATTCAACTGGTCAAAGTAAGGACAAAAAAATCTTCCCATGTATACTATCAATCGATTTTTAATTGTCTCGATAATGCAATATCTATATATTATAGATTCTCCAAATTTATTAATAGATCAATGTGCTAATATACTCGTATCTCCATTCAAATTTGGTATATAGGTCTCACTCAATTCCAATCCTTGATAAAAAGTCTGCATCAAACCTTCCATTGACCTTAAACGACAAGTATCGAAGTAACTCCATGCATGAATTTGGTGATCATCCTCTAATTTTCTAATAAAATAGATTTCCTCTTTAAAATTATATGTCAATATGCATGCCACATGCCATGATCATCGGGCACTAACGTGCGCGAGTAAGGGACCTTCGTGATATTATAAGTTGGATCTATGATATTGACCATGCATATCACCATCCTGCAAATATATAGAGAGAGAGAGGGAAGGGGTTATCGTACTCTATTTTGATTAAATTAGTTGGTGGAGAATATGCTTACCGACTCACACCATCGGAATTTTTTTGGTCGAATCACCATCGGAATTGATCGTTGCTTTTCGTTTCTGTTCCTTTCTTAATAAAGTCAAAAAGCACATGCAACTTCATAATGCCGGCATGCAATAATTGTCCCTTCCCTGCAGCATGTGTCTTGGATTGTTGGATGGCAACTCAGCATTATGTCTTTTTTTCGAGGAATCTCTTTCGAAAGAGAAAAAAGAGTAGATTTTGGATTGAAATTAATGACTGTCCTGATTCGAATATCTTAATAAAGTGTCCTCCTACTGACATTTATGTCATGATACGTTTTTGTGATTGACTCATGTCTATTAGCACCGGGAGCATGGAAGTCCTGCTGGTTAGTTTTCATTTCCTTTTCTTTTATTAATAAAAAAAGCAAGTCAAATCAAGGAGCACTTGCATGGGCTGATTCCACGCACCTTCCGCAGAATGCCGCGGAAATTACGCGTGCAATGGTTATTATTTGGTTTTCTTCTCTATTTCTTTATTAATAAAAAGGCAAGTCAAGTCAAGTCAAGTAACGGTCGTGCTCGCTTCGAATCAAAACAACTTCCGCACATACGTTGCTCAGCATTGTTCAAGCACGCATAGTAAAGAGAGTTGCGTATCCAACGTCAAAAGCTGAGAATCGGTGGAGATCACAACAATAGTAGGCGAACATATATTTCCTCTAGACATTATAAATGACTATAATTTTTTTTCCCATCCCAATTACATCGATATAGGTGTAATTGAAACGTAATCATATTGTATTGTGAAGTGTTTTGATTCAAACATATTTTACAATTGTAACAACGAAAACTATTGTAATTTTGAAAATGCTACAACTGTGAAGTATTCGCTAAAACATATTACAAAAGTTGCAATACATATTTTCATAGAATATGAGGTCATCGTGGACTTTGCACAAATAGTCACTGATGATCATATTATGATGAGGAAACCCTGGCTAGGTAGGCAAATTTCCATTATTTCTTTTTAATAATGGAAGGTTGGTTCATTTACTCTACATATTTTTCCTTCCAAACCAATAAAAATTTAGGACCTCGCTAATTTCATCCTTTGCTCTACACTTTTTGATCCTCGAGAAATTTTGAGCGTGCATGTATCTTTACTCTCGACAACATAAATGATTTATAAATTTTCTTTAGCCTTATTTATATCCTAGATTCCAATTTTTTCAGGGATGGTTTCATCCATTGAGCACACGCATTAATTAGTAAAATCACCATTAGGAGACAAAAAATGAACTTTATGATGCGAAAAAAATTGCATTTCATATTATTCCCTAAACGTTAATTTGCTTTCTCCTTGCTATTTAATCTTTATTATATGCAAATATTTGCTTATTTCTTCCACAACGAGATACGTAATCAGTAAACTGTCGTACTTGTGAACTACAATATCCACTATTTTGTGAGGCCTCTCTCTCTCTCTCTCTCTCTCTCTCTCTCTCTTCTTTTTTTATTTTTTATTTATAAATATGAGGTCATACATTAAACATGCTAACAAAATAGATTCTACATAGGAACCAAAAAAAAAAAAAAAAAAAAAAAACAATCGGTTATGATGCAATATTATATAGCAATATAATTGGTCTAAATCGTGATATTGTAGTATAGTTGGTTCATAATATCCAATCACTAATGACAAACAGCTATAATGAGCATGAGTCGTTCTTCTATATTTTTTTTTCATTAATATGAGGAGGATTTATATTTATTGGATCGTGAATATTAAGAGAGAGAACAGCTCTTATATTCCAACAAAGCAAAATGGCTAGAAAGTCGTACAATGCCTTAAGATTGCTTCATTTGCAGTACCTTCTTTATTAATATATATATATATATATATATATACACACACACACGCACGCACGCACATACTAAGGCTAAGATTTTAAGTGTAATACTCAAATATAACCTTGTTTAAGTGATTATGATAACAAAGACAGTGACAAATACCCTATCTAATAAATAAATGACCTATAAAAAAAGACAAAAGCCGACAAGCGCTTGAGTGTTGTCGAAATATTATTGCAAGTATATCAATCCATGAAGCCATCGCCAGAAGAGACGAACGAAACGAAAGCCCCATGTGTGCTCCACTATCGGTAAGAAATAGTTTCCACGGCCCCATTTTATAAAGTCGTGCTGGCGCGTGCATAGGTTCCCCGCGCCTCCCCCGTAATGCCGCGGAGATAATCAAACAACATTTTTTTTTTTTCATTTTGAGTACTTAAAATGGTCCATATGTGAAATTTAGTACTCAAAATTTCAGTAATTATTTTTCGGTTTTATCTAAATGGGCATGTACTCGCAGCTTTTCACAAATGAATTAAGTTCAGCGTTGGCAAAAAAAAAAAAAAAAAAAAGTCGAGTCAAGTTGGAAATCGAGTTATAACGCGTAAGGTTCAACTTGAAATCACCGGTGCAGTCATTCACTTTTGCCATTAGAGTAAATGTTGAATATATTTGAGATCTTTAACATTTATTTGGCTTGACTTCTAGCTTTTTCTTAACGACCAAGCACAAATCTAGACACAAGTCTTCAAATACGAAAGATGTTATGGTTACAAATACAAGGAACCAATGCACAACGTGTTTATGATGCATTTGGTAATGATTTTGTTTCGGAGAATAAATTTTTATCAGAAATAGATTTTTTTTTGTTTTTGTTTTTGGTAAAGTTTATAAATAAAAGAACGCATTCAGTAACTTCACAAAAGTTCTATTTCAGGATAGAGATTCTTTTTGTTTCTTTTAATTTTTTAGTACTTTTATTATATTTTCTTATTTTTTTATTTTATTTTTCTCTTCTCCTTCCTCCTTCTTTTGTGGCTAGTTGTTGGCCTGGCAAGCCGGCGACTGATTGGGTGAGGTCTGTTGAGCCGTGGCCTTACCAGGCCATCGACAAGCCTCAACCTTGCCTGGTAAAACAATTATACAATTATAGATAATTATACAATTATATAATTATTTAAAAGATTCAAAATATGCTTGATATAGATAATTATACAATTATGTTTGTAATTTAACTTAAAGAATGTACATATTTTAATTTTTTAAAATGTAAAACATCAATTATATTTTTAAGTGCAACCTAAATTTTTATCAAAGGGCAGCACACCAAAATTTTCTTTTATTTTGAAAAAGGTAATAAACCTCATTAGTAATTAGAGAAAAAGGCCAAAATATGGAGCCGCCTCAGTTGGCGCTGTCGAGGAGCGTTGCACGGTCCCCGTCTCCTTTTTCAAAAGCCAAAAGAAATCGCTCCGAAATTCCAACCCCCAAGTCGCCTCGGTCGGGGAGAACACGGGAACTTGCTCGGACAGTGCGGCACGTGAGCTGGCGGGGGGCAATTCGGTACATTCAGAGTGACCGAAGATATCCTCGAGATGCGAGGCGGGGGCCACAGGTGGGCTTCGGTTTCTGAGCAGCTGACCCTCGTAGCTGTCATTCAAAGCGGAGAGGAGGGGCGCCGTGGGTCCGCTTGAAGAGACAGCTTAGGCAGAATCCACGAAGCAAATGTCCTGCTCTGTTTTCGTGGATAAAAGGGTCTGGGACGGCTGGACGGCAATAACTCAGCATCGTTCAAGCAAGCACGGGAGAGAGTGTTGAGTGTAGTCAATCTGACGTCGAAGGCTGAGAACCGGAGGATATCACAGCAGTGGGCGGATCGTGTTGTTTGAGCACTTCTTAGGTAATCGATCGATCCATTTTCTTTTGATGAGTTTCGATTTGATTTCTTAGAGACTTTTTTGCGTTCCAAAATTTGGACTGCGAAATCTAGCCTTTTTTTAAGGCTTTGCTCGATCGATCTCCTATTTGGTCAATCAGACTTCATTTCTGTTTGAATATAGCCATGGAATGAGCTCTGACAGACATTTATGCAATTCCTAAATTTGGGATTCCATATTTCTCTTCTCTATTTCCCGCTTTCCTTTGAGGCTCTGCTACATCAAATCTCTTTTACTGCCTTTGTAGGTGATTACAGAGGCGGAGCCTAAAAGATCCGATATGTGGGGTGTCTTCCTCAACCTCTTTTATTGCCTCTGTAGGCTGTGCTCCTCCAATTCTCTCGAGATGGAAGGAAATGAACCCACTCATTCAGAAGGTCCGAATTCTAGGGCTTTTTCCTCGTCGACCTCTCCACCTGCAGGTGATTATGAAGGCGGAACTAAGAAGACAGAAGGAAATGATTATGAAGTGTTCTTGAGCTTTAGAGGAAAAGACACTCGCAAAGGTTTTACCGATTATCTCTATACTAGTCTTGTCGGTGCAAGAATTCATGTGTTCAGAGACGATGAGGAGCTTCGTGTTGGTGAGGAGATAGGTCCGGAGCTTTCCGCAGCATCACACAGTCTAAAATCTCCATCCCAATTATCTCAGAGGACTATGCTTCCAGCAAATGGTGCCTTCGTGAGCTGGCACATATATTGAAGTGCAAAAAAAATGGAGGGCAAATAGTGTTGCCCATATTTTACAAAGTGGAACCCTCGCAGTTACGAAATCCTACGGGGAGATTGAGAGCTGCTATCAATACACATAAAAAGAATTTGACAGAATAGTTACGCAGGAATGGGAAAAAGCGCTTGAAGAAGTTAGTTTCCTAAAAGGATGGGAATCGGAGAAAGATGAAAACGGGTACATTATTCTCCAACAAAAAAAAAATTGAATTCTTTTAGATCTTTCTTAGAAAAGCATATAATCGTTGCCATCCTATATTGAAATTCATTATCTTTTGACAGGCATGAAGGGGCATTGGTTAATATTGTTGTCAGAGAAGTTATGAGAGAGTTAAAAAGACTTTTTCAGTTAAATGTTCCCGA
Organism: Eucalyptus grandis; assembly: GCF_016545825.1. Lineage (NCBI taxonomy): Eukaryota > Viridiplantae > Streptophyta > Magnoliopsida > Myrtales > Myrtaceae > Eucalyptus > Eucalyptus grandis. The sequence continues at coordinate 28,300,368 of NC_052614.1, read as the reverse complement.
ACAATTAGTGGGAATCGATCATCGAGTGGAGCAAATTATGAGCAAAATAGATGTTAATTTCATTCGTACATGGATAATTGGAATTTATGGAATGGGCGGCATCGGTAAGACAACTCTTGCAAAGGTATTATACAACAAACTCTCTAGTCATTTTGAGGATCGTAGCTTTGTGGCAAATATTCGAGAGACATCTGAACGTAAGGGCATTGAATGCCTACAAAAGCAGCTCATTTCTGACATAATAAGAAAATCGTTTGATGTGTCTAATGTCGACGAGGGAGTCAGTGTCATAAAATCTCGATTTCCAAGTAAGAAAATTCTCGTTCTTCTTGATGACATGGACGATATTGCTCACTTGAATGCTTTGGCTGGAGACCATAATTGGTTTAAAGCAGGAAGTATAGTCATCATGACAACTAGAAACAAGAGTATTCTTGACAAGGCTAGGGCAGACCACATGTACCCACTCAACGAGTTGCCTTTGGATAAATCATTGATTTTATTTAGTAGACATGCATTTCGAAAGGATTCTCCCAAAAGTGATTATGAGGTTATCTCTGGTGATGTTGTATCTATTACAGGAGGGCTACCCTTAGCTCTTGAAATTATAGGTTCATTTTTATGTGGAAAGACAAAAAAAGTATGGGAAGATACATTAAAGAAATTAAAGCAAGTGCCTGATAAGAAAGTGCAAGAGACATTGAGGATAAGTTACGATGCATTAGAGTATGAGGAGCAACAGATTTTTTTGGATATAGCATGTATTTTTATTGGAACACATACAGAAGCTCCGACTTATGTGTGGGATGCGTGTGGTTTTTTTCCGGAGAAGGGGATTGAAGTATTGAGTCTTATGTCCCTAATTAAAATTGATGAGATGGCATCATCTAATGATGCATGATCAGCTGAGAGATTTTGGAAGGGAAATTGTTCGCCAAGAAAATCAAAGGGAACCTCAAAAGCGTAGCAGATTATGGAATACTAAGGAAGCCGCAGATGTGATTTACAATAACAAGGTAAGATTTTATCTACATCTCTCAGTTAGTGAATGTGAGCCCATCTTCTCTTTTATGTTTTGAGATAAAAAATTATTGTCAATCTGGAGCCCCTAAAACTTCTTCTACTAGCAAAAGAGCTCTTCCGGTTAATTGCTTATGTTGTTTTTGCCTGACTCTTTTGAACATAATTGAGGACCAATTTCTTGGTTGTTGATGAATTATATATACCTCTATCTCGTAGTATTGTGATGAGGACCCTCTCCTTTGTAACTTCAATGCAACTAAAAAATTACAAAAGCATAATATTTGACAGAGCATTTTCAAAGAAAAGCTGATTTTCTATAAATTGTTGGCGGCCATGCTTTTCCCACGTACATGTTTAATGCACATCCATGATGTTTGGATTTTTTCTTTGATTTCTTGTGAGGTCTTTGCATCCTTTTTATCTTTTACTGAGTATTGAGTTTCTTATGGGTTGTTTGCTATGATAAATGAGACTTCCATTCATTTATGGTGACTAGCTATCTTGGTCCCGTATTTTTTAGAATTGGGTTAAGTATAGTTTTCGTCTCCTAAGTATTACTATTTATGTGATTTAGTCCCCTATCAATTTTTTTAAAATAAATATTATAGTCTTTTGTCTTTCACAATTTATGTAATCATGTTCTTTGTCTTCAACCATTAGTCACCACCATGATATGACTTTCATATTTATTTAAGATATATGCGCAACCTTGCAATGTAACCCTCTAAACAAATATTATTTTCGTTCCATAGACTTTCTATAACAGTGCATATATTTTTTCTATGAATTTGCTACTATTATATTTTAATTTTCTGACAATGTATAATATTTCTATTAATCCCCTAATAACATTTATTTGTCAAATATTCACTATCATCCCATAATAATCACTTCTTCATAGCTCAACTCTTGGTGAGCATCTTATTTAACAAAAAGATTTACTTAATTTTATATCATCATTTGTTAAATATGGGCTAGCATGTGACTTAATTCTTGTATCGATTTTTTATTTACCAAATATTGACTGCCACAGTATAATAAATATTTCTACATCGTTCAACTCTTAGCAAGCAGTTTATTTAGCACATATTTAATACATTTCTATCATTTAATTGTTAAATGTGAGCTGTCATGTTATAATTTTTTTTGGACGTTATTATAATTTACTTATAAAATATGACAAAATATAAGGATATGACAAAATATTTTCTCATAATGAGTATTGCTAAAACTTTTAATCATAACAGCCATCACTTATTATACATCTCGTTATACTTATTATTGAAGTTTATGTTGTCATGTAATAAAGTCCTCTAACATATATTATTTTTTCTTCTATGATGGACAATTTTATTAATTCATCTACCTGTAAAGCATGTTTATTTATTTTTTTTGGTGATGATGGTTACTTTTAGTCATAATGGGACACCTTTGCAATCACAATAGTTGTCACTAGTAACATTTGAAAATAGTTTTAGATGGAAGTAATAGAGCCATAAGTTTCTGCTGCGCACTCTAGTCTCAGTATCTCGATTTTCTCTATTAGTCTTAAATTTGACCAATCTGCAAAAATTAAAGGTGGTCAACGACTTACACTCATCCATCAAACACGAATGAAATGCTATATCGCTCCGATCCATTTCTCTCTAGCTCTTCCCATTTCATATGTCTTGATTGGTTTAAGGAATGAGTTGGATACATGTCAAATGATTGATGAAATAATTGGTAACTAAGCAAAAGTACCCCGCAAACATACTCATGCAACTCACCATCTCACATTCTTCTTTTGATCAATGCATATTTTTTCTTTTTTCTCTTTTTTAAAAGCTTGTCCACAAAGGTAGTCTATTCATATTGAGTTAATTACGTATTCACATTCTACTTAATCCTCCAAAATACGAGAAATTACATTACAGTAGACTTCTACTGCTATTACGATCTTCGACACTTGATAAATAGAGAATCTAAATAATATTTTCTTGCATTTATAAAGAGGACACTATACAAAGAAGTTATCACCAAAAAAGAAAAACAGAAGAAGAAGAAGAAGCAAGAGATGTTGCATAAAGAAGTATGTGTTATTAAGAAATAAAAATAAGGAAGTGGAAAGACAAATGGAAGTAACGAAGGAATGTTAGTAAATAGTTAAATTATTTGTCGAAAGGGACGATCTGGAAGTTCTTTCAATTTTAGGAATAAATGTGAGAAGGTCATTCCTGGCGGATGCGAAATGGAAAACATTCTATATTTTACCAATAAAGATTACACATGAGTCGCATGTGAATAGAGGCATTTCTCCTTTGTTTTAGGTTGCTAGAGGATTGTTGAGTTATGACTAATGCATAGCTCCAAGGATTTCTGATATGAATTTCATCTTTAGCAAAAAAAGGAAATTGTGTAGCAGAATTTTAGTGTACGCGTGAAGTTGAGTTTCAATATGGTTGGAGATACTTGTTCAAAAAATTCTAAACCTAATATAACGACTAATTCATTTTCAAACTTTTAAATACGATTAAGGCCACTATTTTTTTCCTCAATGCAATCCTTTATCTTTCACAATTTGGGCAATCGAGCCCTTTGTTGTCAAGTGTTAGTTAACACCGTCAATTTGCCATGTGGCTTTTAAAATTATTTATGATGTGTAAATATTATTTTCGTCCTATAGACTTTTCGTGGTGGTAGTTTGTCACATTATTTTCGTCCTGTAGACTTTTCGTGGTAGTAATTCGCTTGTGACAATGGATAATTTTTCTATTAATCCCATTTCTTTGGCAAATATATGCTGGCACGATTTAGTTGATGATTATATCATTATTTGTTAAATATGTACTATCATGGTGAATAAGTTTTTTATCCATTTTTGGGAAAATTATCTAGAGAGTCTTAAACTTATTGTATTTTTACCAATTCAGTTATAAACCTTTCAATTTTGTCAATTCAGTTCTAAACCTTTTCACTTCTTGCTAATTAAGTCTGTCTAGTTAATTTTGGCTGAAAATTGCTAACGTGGCCGGTTGGTGCTAATACTTTTTTTTTTTGTTACTTTTTTTTCTTGGTTTGTAGTTAGGGCCGGTAAGGGTTACTGGCCAACCCTTGCCGGCTTGATTGATCCTCGCTGGCCCTGGGGGAGGGCTGTGACGCCCTCACCGACAAAAGCGAGGGCTCAAGCCCTCACTGGATTTGGCCAAGCAAGGGTGGTGACCTTGCTCGGGTGCTCGGGGCCCTCGCCCGGCCAAATCTAGCAAGGGCATCGCGGCCCTCGCCCACGGCTGACGAGGGTCAGCCGGTAACCGTCACCGGCCCTAACACCAAACCCAAAATTAAAGAAGAGAAAAGTTAAAAAAATTCAAAATTCAAAATTAAAAAAATAAAAATGCCACATCAGCAATTTTCAGCCAAAATTGGTCAGATGAACTCAATTGGGAAGAAATTAAAATATTTAGGATCAAATTAATAAAATTAAAAGGTTTATGACCGAATTAAGTAAAAATATAATAGATTTAAGACTTTTTGAACAATTTTCCCTCCATTTTTTATTTGTCATAAATTGATACCACGTTACAATGCATATTTCAACATCCTTCAACTCTTAGTAAGCTTTTTATTTAGCACATATTCCGTACATTTATAATATTAACTTATTTAATATGAGCTATCATGTTATATTTTTTTTATTGATTTGTTAATATGATTCACTTATGAAATAAACGGAATGTTTCTCATGTTAAGTATCTATAGAACTTTTTAATCTTGATAACCATCACTTGTATGTATGTAGTCATATAACAGAACACTCTAACAATATATTCTTTTTCCTTCTTTCATGGACAATTTTATTATATTCACCTATTGTAAAGCATGTTAACTTTATGTTATGATAGATATTTCTAGTCACAATGGCTATCCACACACCCTTTCAATCATAATAGTTGTAATTTATTATACATTTCGCTATACTTGTTATAGAATTATAGTCAATCATATAATAGATGCCTCTAGACATATACTTGTTTTCTTCTTTGATGTTTTATTTTATTTATACTATTTATAAAGCATGACATATATAAATTGTGATTACGGATAATTACAATTTAATATATGAATTTTAAACATTTAATAATTAATTTGTGGTCGAGATTTAAGCTTAATCATATGGTATGTGATCATATGAACATAACTATTTTTTGTTAAATAATTAATAGTACGATTGACATAATAATTATAGCACAATTAAGCAATAAATAATATAATTAGTAATTAAGATGATCATTTTATTATGAACATATAATATTAACTTATGAAAAATTTAGATAACCATATCTAATAAGGAGCCACTAACATTGTGCTAATTAGTATATTATAAATAATTTTTAACCTAATAACTGATAATGAATTATCAAGATAACATTATCACTATTTCATCTTCTATTTGCCTATTAATGATATGATATGTGATTAAAGTCAAGATAAGTATAATTGATGTTATCATTACATAATTACCACAACTGATTTTAGTTATAATTAATATGTACGTTGATTATAGTCAATAATATAATATTGATAGGGTGAGAGAAAAAAAAAAGACGTGTATTTTGGAAATAGCTACTGTGGCCTGGTAGTAATAGCTATTACACATCAGGGTGATAGTTATTACAATCTGGCAACGATAACTTTCATTGCGAGTAGATATTGTATACTATAACAGTCATTACTGCAACCATACATGTTGTAATAATCTAAATGTACTCTGATAATCCATTGCTATAAAATATATATGTAAATAAAGCGTATAAATGTGTAAAACTAAAAGGCACTGGTTATTTGGTAATCACATACTTACATTCTAATTAATCCTAAAAAATTACGTGACACTAGATTACTGTAGAAAATGCAAAGTCTTAAATCTTGTGCATAGCACAAGAATTCTACTACTATTAGGATTTGCAACACTAGAAAAATAGGGAATCTAAGCATTCTTTCCATGCAATATGAGAAGAAGACGTAATATAAAGAAGTTGTCACCCAGAAAAAAAAAAAAAAAGCAAAAGAAGCTGCATAAAGAAGTATGTGTTATTAATAATAATAAAAAAGAAGTGGAAATGCAAATGTAATTAACTAAAGAATATTAGCATATAGTTGCATAATGTGTCGACGGGGACATGATGTGGAAGGTCATTCAATTTTAAGTAAATGGGCGTTGCATGTGAGAAGAGGCATTTCTCCATTTTTCTAGTTAGCCAGAAAATTTTTGAGTTATGAGTAATGGCATAGCTCCAAGGACATATCTATTGTATTTTTTTTGGGTACCTAGGGTACCTCCTTGCGCCGTTTCGCGGCGGAGTAAACCCTGAAGGGGCAGTAGAGTCACCACCACTCTTGTTGCCCCGGTTAAGTCGTGGGTTCCTTTCTCGCAAAGCAAACGATGCAGCGAATCGAACTCATGATCTCTTTCGAAAGGAACCTGCGCTCAACCACTACGCCGTCATCATGGGTGGTCATATCTATTGTATTTTGATCTTTAAAAAAGAAAGAATTTTTGTGCAAGACAATTTATTGTATAAGTGAAGTTGAGTCTGTTTAAAATTTCATGTGGTCATGCAATGTATTTAAATGCTAGAAAGAAGATGAATAGCAAATCACATAACATACTATTTCAAAACAAATACCTTCTAAATTACTATTAAAAATACGAAGAAACTGGTCTATTCAAACTTACCCTAAAAAAAATGGTGTCTGTTAATGTAAACATAAAAGAAGTAAATAATATTTATTGATACCACTAAGTGCAAAGAAAGAAAAGAACTAAATATAATACATGAACGCTAGATAAAGTCATATACAAAATATGCCACTGAAAATGCGAAGAGTATCTGGTCTAAGTATGTAACTTCCAAGGAAAGCATCTATTCATCAAAATATGAATATTGTACTATTTGTTAAATGTCATTTTTAGAAGAGAAATGTCTTTTCATGCAATAGTGAAGTCAACGACATTAATTGATGGGTACTTCTATTTTATATTCGAGAAATTAGAGAAACGCTAGTAGAATAACAAACGAACCATATAAATAATCACCGGAGCCTAACTAATCATTAAAAAATTCGAAAAGTGATGCATCTTTAAATGTAATACTTTGAATGGGCATGTTCGTTAATGAGAGTATGGATGGGAGCTCTACTTATGTATGTTATTTAAAATAAACATACTATTTTCATGAAGTAAATAATATTAGCAATATATTATTTGGAGATCCTATTTTTATCATTCAACAAATTGTGTATGGTCAATCATAAAGACCATAAAATATTAAACTTGGAAGTTAGGTATTTTAACGATACATACATGACCTTATTTTTATATAGAGAATTGTCAAATATTACATTTGTATGATAACATAGCTTTACACTTAATGATAATTAGTAATAAAACTAAGCAACTTCAAAACCATATGCTTGCACATAAGTAATATTAACATAATATGATTAATCTTCATGTCCAATATGTCTGTTAGCAAGGTCTTGTTAATCTATGGGCAAATTGGTAAAAAATTAGATGATTGCTATTGCTTTGTAACAAAATCAACACGAAATGAACAGATAGCATTAAACATCTAAAGTAATAAAAAGAGAAATAAAAATCATTTATATAACATTTGATATATGTTTTCTTCCACACGTAATGAAAAACACTTGTTGAAAAAACAAATGATAAGAAAGGAATGTAAAATACGTGTACTTCTTGGGATGGAATTCTTATTTTCATTTTGCTATTGAGAATTGCAAACAAGATACATAAGAAAAAGAGGGGGATTCTACAATTGGGATTCTTGAGTATTGATACATGTTTTGATGGCAAGTTTGATGGATGTATTTGAATTGTAAGAACCATGTTATTTCGCATATAAAGAATATGAATTAGGGTTTTGTTGTTTCCCAAATAAAGGGCATGAGATTTGATAGATATATTTGAAGTAGAGTGTGCATGAAGAGAGACCTTCTATTGTAATTTTGAAAGGATGCAACTTTTGGAAATTTAAAACGTGCAAATTGTGAAGGGCATAATTGGTAGAGGAAAATTGGGGGACCCCCTCTTGAGCTTCACATTTTTATATAGATTAGATAAGGAATATGTAACCACAATCTATCATGTCATGAAGTCGAAGGTGAGAACCCCACATCATTATAGTATGACAACATAGTTGAAATAATACATCTTTTCTTGTATATAGTTAGTCTCATCCCATCATCCAATATATGATCCACAATGTTTTTCAATTCTAGGGCACAAGTAAAATTGAGGCCCTTTGTCTCGACAAAGATGATGGGAGAGAAAGCTACACGGTTGAGAACTTTAAACAATTGACCAACTTGAGGTTCCTTCAATTGAGCGGAGTGAACATCACTGGAGATTTTCACAACTTTCTTCCTCAATTAAGATGGCTTGAATGGGATAATTGTTGCTTGGATTTTGAAGAGGCTAACTTTCACCCAAAGAAATTAATCGTGCTTGACTTGGGGGATAGTCAGATTTCGGAGGACTGGGGAGGATGGGGCCCAGTAAAGGTAAGATGTAGAGAAGGCATATCTTTTAAAAATAACCACGTGTTATCAACGGCCCCAATTGTACCAAGTTCTCCTTTATTTCTTCTGAAAATCCTTTCTCATATAATGGATTTTCCTCTAAGCATAAGAGGAATTTATAGGCACTTAAATATGTTAGAAGCTTTTGCCTCTTAATATTTCAACAACTAGTCACGCTTAACATCAGACTTACTAATAAAAACTCTTTTAATTGTATTAATTAACATCTATCAAAAATATAATTATAATATTGTGCCAATCTTAACTTTACTTTAAATTGTGTATGGTTTCTAGTTAATTTCTCCCCATGCAAAAGTATGTCTTTTTAGCAATTCTTGTTATATGTATATATGGCTCTTCTTTCATGGAGAGACAAAAACCCTCACAATGACTTGTGTTTAACATACAAACTAAAATTCTAAATTCATAGTTACTTTTAGAATAATGGAAATAATTTGTGAACTACTTTGACTTGTTGCACACAATATTTATTCATTATTATTGTTGATTGTTGAAGTCATCGTACAACACATTTATAAAGTAGTAATGTTATATGAGTAATAAAATTATCCTTGAAATGGCATTTAAATAATTTTAATGCAACACCTTTTTTATATCTTATACATATAGCATTCAAAAATTGCTTTTTATAATTAAAGTAGCCATTTCTCTTTGACTTCATAATATTGAAGGAAAACATAGCACCGAGTGAATGCATCTCTTTTCTTCCATTTGACTTTGTCATTTGTAATTTGATAATAAAATTTGCATATGTCTAATTAATAAATAACATCATTGTCATAACTTTGAAAAAATAAATATGATAGTTGCTATGAAATTTTATTTGCAAATAATTGTAGTTAGTACTTTCACATCCCTAATGTTCTCTTTGCAATGATATGCTTAAAAACATTTATATACTAGCTTAGTGAATACACTACTGAAAAGAAACATTTAAAATTAAATAAGATAGCTGTGAAGGAGTAGGGAGCACAAGTATTTTTTTTTTTTTTTGGTCCAATCTCAAAATGGTGACTTCTCTTTCTTTCAGATGGCAATGGAGCTCAAAGTTCTTTTCCTTTCGAATTGTGCTTTGAGAACAACTCCCGACTTGTCTGCTTTCAATAGCTTGAAGACTTTGTGTCTTTATGATTGTCAGGATCTAGAGGAGATTCATCCTTCTATCGAGGACATTAAGACCCTCGTCACCTTGACTATTGAAAAGTGTCATAAATTGAAGGAGCTAACGCTAGGAGTAGGTAGAATGAAAGAATTGAAGGAGCTAATCATAGGTGACACTCATATACGAGAAATTCCTATTTCAAGAGGTTGTTTGATAAAGCTGAAGACTTTAGATGCCTCATATTGTAGACAACTTGCTCGACTTCCAGAATCCTTGGGCTCTCTTATATCATTAACTCAGCTAAACCTATCAAACACAGGAATTAAAGAATTACCCGAATCCATTGGATCTTTGAAGAAGCTCAAGACTCTAAATGCCTCTTATTGTGCATCGTTAGCCCACATACCCAACTCAATAGGTGATTTAACATCTCTATCTCACCTTAACCTAATAAAATGCCAAAAAATTGCTCAACTTCCAGACTCTATAGGCTTCCTCGTGTATCTATTGTGCTTGTTATTGTCAGGATGCCACTCGTTAAGACAAATCCCAGACTCGATCGGAAAGTTGACATCATTGATAGAGCTGGATTTGAAATCTACCGCCATTGAAGAATTACCTGAATCCATTGGTTCTTTGAAGGAGCTCAAGACTCTAGATGCCTCTTATTGCAAATCGTTAGCCCACATACCCAACTCAATAGGCAATTTAACATCTCTGTCTCACCTTGACCTGAATGAATGCCAAAAACTTGCTCAACTTCCAGAATCCATAGGCTCCCTTGTGTATCTACAGTGGTTGTCATTGTCCGGATGCCACTCATTGAGACAAATCCCAGACTCGATCGGAAAGTTGACATCATTGATAGAGCTGCATTTGAAATCTACGGCCATTGAAGAATTACCTGAATCCATTGGTTCTTTGAAGGAGCTCAAGATTCTAGATGCCTCTTATTGCAAATCGTTAGCCCACATACCCAACTCAATAGGCAATTTAACATCTCTGTCTCATCTTGACCTCGAATGAATGTCAAAAACTTGCTCAACTTCCGAGACTCCATAGGCTCCCTCATGTATCTATCACGATTGGTATTGTCGGATGCCACTCATTGAGACAAATCCCAAACTCGATCGGAAAGTTGACATCATTGATAGAGTTGCATTTGAAATCTACCGGCCATTGAAGAATTACCGAATCCATTGGTTCTTTGAAGGAGCTCAAGACTCTAGATGCCTCTTATTGCAAATCGTTAGCCCGCATACCCAACTCAATAGGCAATTTAACATCTTTGTCGAACTTAGCCCCGAATGAATGCCAAAACTTGCTCAACTTCCGGACTCCATAGGCTCCTCGTGTCTCTACGGTGGTTGTCATTATCGGGATGCTGCTCGTTGAGACAAATCCCAAACTCGATCGAAAAGTTGACATCATTGATAGAAGTTGCATTTGAAATCTCGCCATTGAAGAATTACCTGAATCCATTGGTTCTTTGAAGGAGCTCAAGATTCTAGATGCCTCTTATTGCAAATCGTTAGCCCACATACCCAACTCAATAGGCAATTTAACATCTCTGTCTCACCTTGACCTGAATGAATGCCAAAAACTTGCTCAACTTCCGAATCCATAGGCTCCCTTTGTATCTACGGGGTTAGTATTATCCGAATGCCACTCATTGAGACAAATCCCGGATTCGATCGGAAAGTTGACATCATTGATAGAGCTGGATTTGAAATCTACGGCCATTGAAGAATTACCTGAATCCATTGGTTCTTTGAAGGAGCTCAAGACTCTAGATGCCTCTTATTGCAAATCGTTAGCCCACATACCCAATTCAATAGGCAATTTAACATCTCTGTCTTACCTTGACCTGAATGAATGCCATAAACTTGCTCAACTTCCAGACTCTATAGGCTCCCTCGTGTCCTATCAATTCGGTTGGTATTATCGGGATGCCACTCATTGAGACAAATCCGGATTCGATCGGAAAGTTGACATCATTGATAGAGTTGCATTTGAAATCTACGGCCATTGAAGAATTACCGAATCCATTGGTTCTTTGAAGGAGCTCAAGACTCTAGATGCCTCTTATTGCAAATCGTTAGCCCATACCCAACTCAATAGGCAATTTAACATCTCTGTCTCTCCTTGACCTAATGAATGCCAAAAACTTGCTCAACTTCCAAACTCCATAGGCTCCCTCGTGTCTCTATCAACGTTGTTATTGTCAGGATGCCACTCATTGAGTCAACTCCCAGACTCGATCGGAAAGATAATATCATTCACCGAGTTGGCTTTGCAATCTATGGCCATTGAAGAGTTACCCGAATCCATTGGATCTCTAAAGAAGCTCAAGACTCTAGATGCCTCTTATTGTGCATCGTTAGCCCACATACCCAACTCAATAGGCGATTTAGAGTCTCTGTCTCACCTTGACCTGGGAAATTGCCAAAAACTTACTCAACTTCCAGACTCCATAGGCTCTCTCGTGTCTCTATCATGGTTGTATTGTCGGATGCCACTCATTGAGACAAATCCCGGATTCGATCGGAAAGTTGACATCATTGATAGAGCTGCATTTGAAATCTACGGCTATTGAAGAATTACCTGAATCCATTGGTTCTTTGAAGGAGCTCAAGATTCTAAATGCCTCTTATTGCAAATCGTTAGCCCACATACCCAACTCAATAGGCAATTTAACATCTCTGTCTCACATTTACCTGAATGAATGCCAAAAACTTGCTCAACTTCCAGAATCCATAGGCTCCCTTGTGTATTTACAGTGGTTGTTATTGTTAGGATGCCATTCGTTAAGACAAATCCCAGACTCGATCGGAAAGTTGACATCATTGATAGAGCTGCATTTGAAATCTACGGCCATTGAAGAATTACCTGAATCCATTGGTTCTTTGAAGGAGCTCAAGACTCTAGATGCCTCTTATTGCAAATCGTTAGCCCATATACCCAACTCAATAGGCAATTTAACATCTTTGTCTTCCCTTGACCTGAATGAATGCCAAAAACTTGTTCAACTTCCAGACTCTATAGGCTCCCTCGTGTCCTTGCTGTGGTTGTTATTATCGGGATGCCATTCGTTGAAACAAATTCCAGACTCGATCGGAAAGTTGACATCATTGACGGAGCTGAATTTGAAATCTACGGCCATTGAAGAATTACCTGAATCCATTGGTTCTTTGAAGGAGCTCAAGACTCTAGATGCCTCTTGTGCAAATCGTTAGCCCCACATACCCAACTCAATAGGCAATTTAACATCTCTGTCTCACATTTACCTGAATGAATGCCAAAAACTTGCTCAACTTCCAGAATCCATAGGCTCCCTTGTGTATCTACAGTGGTTGTCATTATCCGAATGCCACTCATTGAGACAAATCCCGGATTCGATCGGAAAGTTGACATCATTGATAGAGCTGCATTTGAACTCTACCGCCATTCAAGAACTACCAGAATCCATTGGATCATTGAAGAAGCTCAAGATTCTCGCAGCCTCTTATTGTGCATCATTAGCCCGCATACCCAACTCGATAGGCGATTTAATATCTTTGTCTGAACTTGACCTAAGGGAATGCCAAAAACTTACTCAACTTCCGACTCCATAGGCTCCCTCGAGTCTTTATCGTGGTTGAATTGTCGGGATGCCATTCGTGAGACAAATCCCGGACTCGATCGGAAAATTGACATCACCGGGCGAGTTGTATTTGAACTCTACCGCCATTGAAGAATTACCGAATCCATTGGATCGTTGAAGGAGCTCAAGATTCTAGATGCCTTTAGTTGTGCAAATCATTAACCCACATACCCAACTCAATTGGCGATTTAACATCTCTATCACTCTTAACCTAAGGAATGCCAAAAACTTGCTCAACTTCCAGACTCCATAGGCTCCCTCATGTCTCTATCGGGGTTAGAATTGTCGGGATGCCGCTCATTGAGACAAATCCCAGACTCGATCGAAAAATTGACATCATTGACTGAGTTGTTTTTGAACTCTACCGCCATTGAAGAATTACCAGAATCCATTGGATCGTTGAAGGAGCTCAAGACTCTAGATGTCTCTTATTGCAAATCATTAGCCCGCATACCCAACTCAATAGGCGATTCAACATCTCTGTCTCTCCTTGACCTAACGGAATGCCAAAAATTTGCTCAACTTCCAGAATCCATAGGCTCCCTTGTGTATCTACAGTGGTTGTCATTATCCGAATGCCACTCCTTGAGACAAATCCCGGATTCGATCGGAAAGTTGACATCATTGATAGAGCTACATTTGAACTCTACCGCCATTGAAGAATTACTGAATCCATTGGTTCTTTGAAGGAGCTCAAGATTCTAGAAGCCTCTTATTGAATCGTTAGCCCGCATACCCAACTCAATAGGCAATTTAACATCTTTGTCTCGAATTTGACCTAAGGAATGCCAAAAACTTGCTCAACTTCCGAACTCCATAGGCTCCCTCGTGTCTCTATCGTTGTTGGTCATTATCGGGATGCCTCTCATTGAGACAAATCCCAGACTCAATCGAAAAATTGACATCATTGACTGAGTTATATTTGAACTCTACCGCCATTGAAGAATTACCAGAATCTATTGGATTTTTGAAGGAGCTCAAGATTCTCAAAGCCACTTTTTGTTCATCGTTAGCCCGCATACCCAACTCAATAGGCGATTTAGTATCTCTGTCTGAACTTAGCCTAAGGGAATGCCAAAAACTTGCTCAACTTCCAGACTCCATAGGCTCCCTCGTGTCTCTATCGCGGTTGGTATTGTTGGGATGCCTCTCATTGAGACAAATCCCAGACTCGATCGAAAAATTGACATCATTGACCAAGTTGTATTTGAACTCTACCGCCATTGAAGAATTATCGAATCCATTGGTTCTTTGAAGGAGCTCAAGATTCTAAATGCCTTTTATTGCAAATCGTTAGCCACATACCCAACTCAATAGGCAATTTAACATCTCTGTCAACTTGACCTAAGGGAATGCCAAAAACTTGCTAAACTTCCAGAATCCATAGGCTCCCTTGTGTATCTACAGTGGTTGTCATTATCGGGATGCCTCTCATTGAGACAAATCCAGCATTCGATCGAGAAATTGACATCATTGATCGAGTTGCATTTGAAATCTACGGCTATTGAAGAATTACCAGAATCCATTGGATCGTTGAAGGAGCTCAAGATTCTAGAAGCCTTTTGTTGTGCATCGTTAGCTCGTATACCCAACTCAATAGGCGATTTAGCATCTCTGTCCGAACTTAACCTAAGAGAATGCCAAAAACTTGCTCAACTTCCGGACTCCATAGGCTCCTCGTGTCTTTATGTGGTTGTTATTGTCGGGATGTCCATTCATTGAGACAAATTCCCAGACTCGATCGGAAATTGACATCATTGATTGAGTTACATTTGAACTTTACCGCCATTGAAGAATTACCAGAATCCATTGGATCGTTGAAGGAGCTCAAGATTCTAAAAGCCTGTTGTTGTGCATCGTTAGCCCACATACCCAACACAATAGGTGATTTAGCATCTCTATCTGAACTTGACCTAAGAGAATGCCAAAAACTTGCTCAACTTGCAGACTCCACAGGATCCCTCATGTCTCTATCGCGTTTAGTATTGTTGGGATGCCGCTCATTGAGACAAATCCCAGACTCGATCGAGAAATTGACATCATTGACTGAGTTGTATTTGAACTCTACCGCCATTGAAGAATTACCAGAATCCATTGGATCGTTGAAGGAGCTCAAGATTCTAGAAGCCTCTTGTTGTGCATCGTTAGCCCGCATACCCAACTCAATAGGCGATTTAGTATCTTTGTCTGAACTTGACCTAAGGGAATGCCAAAAACTTACTAAACTTCCAGACTACATAGGCTCCCTCGTGTCTCTATCTTGGTTGGAATTGTCGGGATGCCTCTCATTGAGACAAATCCCAGACTCGATCGAGAAATTGACATCATTGACTGAGTTGTATTTGAACTTTACCGCCATTGAAGAATTACCAGAATCCATTGGATCGTTGAAGGAACTCAAGATTCTAGAAGCCTTTAGTTGTGCATCGTTAGCCCGCATACCCAACTCAATAGGCGATTTAACATCTCTATCTGTACTTAACCTAAGGGAATGCCAAAAACTTGCTCAACTTCCGGACTCGACAGGCTCCCTCGTGTCTCTATCGTGGTTAGAATTGTCGGGATGCCACTCATTGAGACAAATCCCAGAATCGATCGAGAAATTGACATCATTGACTGAGTTGTATTTGAACTCTACCGCCATTGAAGAATTACCAGAATCCATTGGATCGTTGACGGAGCTCAAGATTCTGGAAGCCTCTTGTTGTGCATCGTTAGCCCGCATACCTAACTCAATAGGCGATTTAGTATCTTTGTCTGACCTTGACCTAAGGAAATGCCAAAAACTTGCTCAACTTCCAGACTCCATAGGCTCCCTCGTGTCTCTATCGCGGTTGGTGTTGTTGGGATGCCTCTCATTGAGACAAATCCCAGACTCGATCGAAAAATTGACATCATTGACTGAGTTGTATTTGAACTCTACCGCCATTGAAGAATTACCAGAATCCATTGGATCTTTGAAGGAGCTGAAGATTCTCGAAGCCTCTTGTTGTGAATCGTTAGCCCGCATACCCAACTCAATAGGCGATTTAGTATCTTTGTCTGAACTTGACCTAAGGGAATGCCAAAAACTTGCTCAACTTCCAGACTCCATAGGCTCCCTCGTGTCTCTATCGTGGTTGGAATTGTCGGGATGCCTCTCATTGAGACAAATCCCAGACTCGATCGAAAAATTGACATCATTGACTGAGTTGTATTTGAACTCTACCGCTATTGAAGAATTACCGGAATCCATTGGATCTTTGAAGGAGCTCAAGATTCTCGAAGCTTCTTGTTGTGCATCGTTAGCCCGCATACCCAACTCAATAGGTGATTTAACATCTCTGTCTGATTTTGACCTAAGAAAATGCAAAAAACTTGCTCAACTTCCAGACTCCATAGGCTCCCTCGTGTCTCTATCGCGTTTGGTATTGTCGGGATGCCTCTCATTGAGACAAATCCCATACTCGATCGAAAAATTAACATCATTGACCGAGTTGTATTTGAACTCTACCGCTATTGAAGAATTACCAGAATCCATTGGATCTTTGAAGGAGCTCAAGATTCTCTAAGCCTCTTGTTGTGCATCGTTAGCCAGCATACCCAAAACAATAGGCGATTTAGTTTCTCTGTCTGAACTTGACCTAAGGGAATGCTAAAAACTTGCTCAACTTCCAAACTGCATAGGCTCCCTTGTGTTTCTATCGCGGTTGGTATTATCGGGATGCCTCTCATTGAGACAAATCCTAGGCTCGATCGAGAAATTGACATCATTGACTGAGTTGTATTTGAAGTCTACCGCCATTGAAGAATTACCAGAATCCATTGGATCTTTGAAGGAGCTCAAGATTCTTGAAGTCCCTTGTTGTGCATCGTTAGCCCGCATATGTAACTCAATAGGCGATTTAGCATCTCTGTCCTCGAACTTGACCTAAGGGAATGTCAAAAACTTGCTAAACTTCCGGACTCCATAGGCTCTCTCGTGTCTCTATCGCGCTTGGTATTGTGAGGATGCCTCCCGATTTAGACAAATCCCGGACTCGATCAAAAAATTGACATCATTGACTCGAGTTGTATTTGAACTCTACCGCCATTGAAGAATTACCATAATCCATTGGATCGTTGAAGGAGGTCAAGATTCTAGAAGCCTTTTGTTGTGCATCGTTAGCTCCGCATGACGAACTCAATAGCCAATTTAGCATCTCTGCCTCGAACTTGACCTAAGGGAATGCCAAAAACTTGCTCAACTTCCAAACTCCATAGGCTCCCCGTGTCTCTATCGCGGTTGGTATTTTCTAGATGCCTCTCGTTGAGACAAATCCCAAACTCGATCGAGAAATTGACATCATTGACTGGGTTGTATTTGAACTCTACCGCCATTGAAGAATTACCAGAATCCATTGGATCTTTGAAAGAGCTCAAGATTCTTGAAGTCCCTTGTTGTGCATCGTTAGCTCGCATATGTAACTCAATAGGCGATTTAGCATCTCTGTCTGAACTTGACCTAAGGGAATGTCAAAAACTTGCTAAACTTCCAGACTCCATAGGCTCTCTCGTGTCTCTATCGCGCTTGGTATTGTGTGGATGCCTCTGATTTTGACAAATCCCAGACTCGATCAAAAAATTGACATCATTGACTGAGTTGTATTTGAACTCTACCGCCATTGAAGAATTACCAAAATCCATTGGATCGTTGAAGGAGGTCAAGATTCTAGAAGCCTTTTGTTGTGCATCGTTAGCCCGCATGACGAACTCAATAGCCAATTTAGCATCTCTGTCTGAACTTGACCTAAGGGAATGCCAAAAACTTGCTCAACTTCCAAACTCCATAGGCTCCCTCGTGTCTCTATCGCGGTTGGTATTTTCGAGATGCCTCTCATTGAGACAAATCCCAAACTCGATCGAGAAATTGACATCATTGACTGAGTTGTATTTGAACTCTACCGCCATTGAAGAATTACCGAGAATCCATTGGATCTTTGAAAGAGCTCAAGATTCTTGAAGTCCTTGTTGTGCATCGTTAGCTCGCATATGTAACTCAATAGGCGATTTAGCATCTCTGTCTGAACTTGACCTAAGGGAATGTCAAAAACTTGCTAAACTTCCAGACTCCATAGGCTCTCTCGTGTCTCTATCGCGCTTGGTATTGTGAGGATGCCTCTGATTTAGACAAATCCCAGACTCGATCAAAAAATTGACATCATTGACTGAGTTGTATTTGAACTCTACCGCCATTGAAGAATTACCAGAATCCATTGGATCTTTGAAGGAGCTCAAGATTCTCTAAGTCCCTTGTTGTGCATCGTTAGCCCGCATACCCAACTCAATAGGCGAATTAGTATCTCTGTCCGAACTTGACCTAAGTGAATGCCAAAAACTTGCTAAACTTCCAGACACCATGGGCTCCCTCGTATCTCTATCGCGGTTGGTATTGTTGGGATGCCTCTCATTGAGACAAATCCCAGACTCAATCGAGAAATTGACATCATTGACTGAGTTGTATTTGAACTCTACCGCCATTGAAGAATTACCAGAATTCATTGGATCGTTGAAGGAGGTCAAGATTTTAGAAGCCTTTTGTTATGCATCGTTAGCCCGCATGACGAACTCAATAGGCAATTTAGCATCTCTGTCTGAACTTGACCTAAGGGAATGCCAAAAACTTGCTCAACTTCCAAACTCCATAGGCTCCCTCGTGTCTCTATCGTGGTTGGTATTTTCGAGATGCCTCTCATTGAGACAAATCCCAGACTCGATCGAGAAATTGACATCATTAACTGAGTTGTATTTGAACTCTATCGCCATTGAAGAATTACCAGAATCCATTGGATCTTTGAAGGAGCTCAAGATTCTCAATGCCTGTTGTTGTGCATCGTTAGCCAGCATACCCAACTCAATAGGCGATTTAGCATCTTTGTCTTAACTTAATCTAAGGGAATGCCAAAAACTTGCTCAACTTCCAGACTCCATAGACTCCCTCGTGTCTCTATCGCGGTTGGTATTGTCGGGATGCCTCTCATTGAGACAAATTCCAAACTCAATGGAAAAATTGACATCATTGACTCAGTTGTATTTGAACTCTACGGCCAATGAAGAATTACCAGAATCCATTGGATCTTTGAAGGAGCTCAAGATTATCAAAGCCTCTTGTTATGCATCGTTAGCCCGCATACCCAACTCAATAGGCGATTTAGTATTTCTGTCTGAACTTAGCCTAAGCGAATGCCAAAAACTTGTTGAACTTCCAGACTCCATAGGCTCCCTCGTGTCTCTATCGCGGTCGGTATTGTCGGGATGCCTCTCATTGAAACAAATCCCAAACTCAATCGAAAAATTGACTTTATTGACTGAGTTGTATTTGAACTCTATCGCCATTGAAGAATTACCAGAATCCATTGGATCTTTGAAGGAGCTCAAGATTCTCGAAGCTTCTTGTTGTGCATCGTTAGCCTGCATACCCAACTCAATAGGCGATTTAGCATATCTGTCTGAACTTAACCTAAGGGAATGCCAAAAACTTACTCAACTTCCGGACTCCCTCGTGTCTCTATTGCGGTTGGTATTATCGGGATGTCTATCATTGAGACAAATCCCAGACTCAATCGAAAAATTGAAATCATTGACTGAGTTGTATTTGAACTCTATCACCATTGAAGAATTACCATAATCCATTGGATCTTTGAAGGAGCTCAAGATTCTCGAAGCCTCTTGTTGTGCATCGTTAGCCTGCATACCCAAGTCTATAGGCGATTTAGCATCTCTGTCTGAACTTCACCTAAGGGAATGCCAAAAACTTGCTCAACTTCCAGACTCGATAAGCTCCCTCGTGTCTCTATCGCGGTTGCCATTGTTGGGATGCCTCTCTTTGAGACAAATCCCTAACTCAATCGAAAAATTGACATCATTGTCTAAGTTGTATTTGAACTCTACCGCCATTGAAGAATTAGCATAATCCATTGGATCTTTGAAGGAGGTCAAGATTCTCGAAACCTGCCGTTGTGCATCGTTAGCCTGCATACCCAACTCAATAGGCGATTTAGCATCTCTGTCTGAACTTCGCCTAATGTAATGCCAAAAACTTGCTCAACTTCCAGACTCCATAGGCCCCCTCGTGTCTCGATCGCGGTTGGGTTTATCGGGATGCCTCTCATTGAGACAAATCCCTGACTTGATTGAAAAATTGACTTCATTGACTGAGTTATATTTGAACTCTACCACCATTGAAGAATTACCCGAATCCATTGGATCGTTGAAGGAGCTCAAGATTCTCGAAGCCTCTTGTTGTGCATCGCTAGCCCACATAACCAACTCAATATGCGATTTAGCATCTTTGTCTGAACCTGACCTAAGGGAATGCCAAAAACTTGCTCAACTTCCGGACACCATAGGCTCCCTCGTGTCTTTATCGTAGTTGGTTTTGTCGAGATGCCTCTCATGGAGACAAATCCCTGACTCGATTGAAAAATTGACATCATTAACTGAGTTGTATTTGAACTCTACCGCCATTGAAGAATTACCAGAATCCATTGGATCGTTGAAGGAGCTCAATATTCTCGAAGCCTCTTGTTGTGCATCATTAGCCCGCATACCGAACTCGATAGGTGATTTAACATCTCTGTCTGAACTTGACCTAAGGGAATGCCAAAAACTTGCTCAACTTCCAGACTCCATAGGCTCCCTTGTGTCTCTATCGCAGTTGACAAATGGAACCACCTAGAGGTTTGTTGCTAAACAAGGAGAAAAAAATTAAGCTTCTTTGTTTTGCTGGCAATTGCCACCTTAATGTGAGTTTAGCTTAATTTTGACTCTACGCTAATGTCTAATACAGCTCGAGGCTCATGTTGGAAGTGTTAATGATCTTGCTTTTTCTTATCCAAACGAACCGTTATGTGTTGTGACCTGTGGAGAGGACAGGTTGATCAAGGTATATTTTGAGTGTTTTCCTCAGTGTTATGATGTTCTACTGTTTGATCCTTTTTAACCAAGCTAGTCGTTATGTAGGTATGGGATGCAGTGACTAGGTTTAAGCAACAGACTTTCGAGGGTCTCGAAGCACCCGTATATTCCATTTGTCCACACAACAAAGAAAATATTCAGGTACCTCTTTATTTCGCGTACTATCAAGGACACTCTGCAAGTATGGCCAATCGGCTGTACGCTTGACCATTCACTGGACTTTCTTTGCTAAAACTCCGTTAGGTAAAAAAATTGGTTCAATTTGTATGAGAAGTGTGAATCTGTGTTCTAATGGACCTTGTTCATTTCAAGGATTTTGCAAGTCTTCCGACTTTTGACCTATCTTGATTATAATGTGCTTGTTAAACATGGTGACATGGTCCAAAAATTAAATTGCAAATTTGATTATTTCAGGCGATGCTACTGAGCATGGACAACAGGGTAAAGGTTTTCACAATAATGACTTCCTTCTTAATATGAGTTCAGAAGGAAAATTGCTCTGCTTCCATAATTTGTTCTCCCTTAGTTTCTCCTCCAATTTTGATTAGTTAAATTAATAATAGATTGATGTTTATTGTGCCTGGGTGGAGCAGCAATTGGCGATGACTTTTTAAATTTTTTTTAAAAAAATTATGGTTGTGTACACTTTATTATAAAGATATTTTATGATATCTATTAGAGTTTTAGGTGGATGTGCTCTATATGGACATGTTATTGAAATTGATTGTAGGATTATTTTATTGTGTAGTTCATCTTCTCAATAGCAACGGATGGGAAAATTAAGGCTTGGTTTTATGACAACAAGGGGTCAAGAGTTGACCGGGATGCACTGGGTCACTCTTTTATTAAGATGGCATGCGGTGCTAATGGAACAAGGTTCAGACCATCATCATTGCATTTTAAGCTTGATTTTATCCCGTGTCACTCTTTCTGACTGAAATAATCTATTTTAGCAATTTTATTTGGCTATAGGTTGTTCTCATATGGAACCAATAAAGGAGAGTCATATTTGGTTGAATGGAATGAAAGCAAGGGGGCTATCAAGCGTACCTATCATGGACTTGGAAAGAGATCCGATGGTTTTGTGCACTTTGATACTGCCAAAAATAGATTTTTGGCTGCTGGAGACGAGTCCATGGTCAAAGGGATATGGACACCAACAATATATTGACAAGTACTAATGCTGACGGTGGATTGCCGGTAATTCATTATTGTTAATTTAATCCGACTGAATTAGCTGAACCTTTCCATTAAACTCGCTCTTTAAATTTGCAGGCTTCACCTTGTATTAGATTTAACAAGGAAGGAATTCTATTAGCAGTCTTAACAAATGACAATAGTATCAAAATTTTAGCAAATGGTAATGTGATTAGGCTGTTGAGGACAATGGATTGGCCTTTTGATTCTTCTAGAATCACTCTGAGACCTCTTATGAAGGTAAGCTTTTTCAAGCTCACATTGACTTCATAGAGATGAGCTCGCTAAATGTCTTCAATCTTGTACCGCCACCAACAATTGCGTTATTTAGTTCTGGTAATGCTACTGTTGGGGTAAACCTAGGTAATAGAGGGGTTCCAGTGGCAGAATTAAAATGCTTGATCCAATTTCCAGTGCATTTGGTAGAGAAATCTAGAAAAATCCCCAAAAAAAATTAAAAATCTGGCAGGATTATCTAAAGTTTTGTGTAGAAAAATCCGTAAAAACTATCTTTGTCGCGTGGCAGAGACACTTGCCTTAAAAATATCTTTGACTCAAGCAAAGATTTTTGCATGTCTTAGCCGCTGATGCAATCTTATGAAAAGGCTTTGGGTCATCCAGAAGCAAACACATTTGGGTCTCTATTTTTTTAATTTTTTATTCTCAAAAACATATTTGAAATGAAAATTTGTCTGATAATGTAATTTTTTTTTTATTTCTTGAACAAGTTTTTAGTTAATAAATAGGCTTAGAATATAAATAAAATATATATATATTTTTACATTTCTAGAATAAAAACAAAAATAAAAATTTTCTCATTACTCACTTCCGCCAAATGCGACCGTCACTTGCCAACCACTCACCTGCCCACCACTCTCCACCAATTGATAGTCGCCACCTAGAAATTATCTTTGTTCAGTTTCTTGTTTATGGATTAAAATAGAAAAATTTATTTGTGATTAGAAATTATTCACAGAAATAAAATAATTATCGTTCGCACCCATAATACACCAACTAAAATAAACCTTTATACCTTCGTTTGTATTATGCATTGAATAATAAAAGCCTCTTTTTAAAAAATATAATTTTTTTATTCTTTTTATATATCCTTGTGCTCCTTGCTGCCACTTTCAGAAATCCTTGTCCTATTCCATTAAATTAGCAACAGCTGACTTGCGGAGCATTTTTACCTCACATCCATCCAGTCATATTTTAACACATCTCTGTGGATTTTTGAATTAAAAATAAAATTCCCTGATGATCCATCGGCCATGGACCTCGGACTAGCCGGCTGCCACCCTTGAACACCACCATGCCGGAGGCCGAGCTCCAAATCTAGCCGAGTCGTGGCCTTGATGCCGCACCAGATCTAGTCCACCTTCACTTGCTTCAAGCTCGTCCATGGCCGCCTCCAAATCTGGTCGACCTCGACTTCACGCCAGATATCGTCCGCCTTAAAACGGTTCGAGCTCGGCGACTCCTCCATGACCACCAAGAAGCCGCTGAGATCTCGGTCACAACGTCAAGCTTGGCAGCCATAGAAGGCCATCACCTTCAGATCTAGAGGCTCAATGGCAATGGGGGCCGAGCGTCCAGATCAGGCCGTGGCGAAGGTCGTGACATGACCTCGAGTTGCAGCGATGACCGCCGTTAGAGGTCGCCTTAAGAGAGGGGGTTGAAAGTTGCAGACGGCAATGGACAGAGCGTGTAACAAGAAAGAAGACCGAAAAAAAAAAGAAAAAAAGAAAGAAAAGATAAGAAGCAAAGAATGGCGGGTAACAAAAAAGAAAAGGAAACATCTTTTATGACTTCTCAACGGCATCACCAAGATGAGCCACGCCGACGACCATGGACGGCCAGATCTGGAGAGCCAATAGCGTCGCTGGCCATAACGGAGCAAGATTCGCGAGTGATGCCAACCGCCACGGATGGCCAAATTTGGAGAGCCAGCGGCGTCACTCGTCTAGGTGACGCCCGCGGTCGTGGTCGGCCATATCTGAAGAGCCAGCAGCGTTACTGACGCATCACCGACCAGACCAGCTCGTCCAAGGTCAAATGGCTGGCTTTGGACGAACAATTCCCCTGATAAAGAAACTCCACATCAATCTTTTTTTAGTTTAATTCAAAGACATGTAAATTTTTTAGTGGATGTCAAGGAAAAAAAATTCACCACATCAGCAGTTAACACCTTGCTTTGAAACTACCAAATATTTTCTCCTTTCCTCCTCGCACATCTACACGCACTAGCATATAAACTAGAGAGCCATCAGGTAGCAATGGTAGTTATGGGAAGTGGTATCATTACTGCATTAGGTAGTTAAATGTTTTTAACGAGCTTTATTTGTTGCTTACTCTATAATTTGCATTTATATGTGCATGTTTATTGGACGTCTTTCAATGACATACTCTCTTTTCAGTTCTGCAAGACAGTGAGAGCGTGGCCAATGTGAAGCCCATAATTGCTGATGAGTCAGGAGACAAATCACGAATTTGGAGACTGACAGAAATCAATGAGCCATTGCAATGCCGGTCCATAAGGCTGCCTGATAACTCTACGGCTACGAGGGTAAATGATTTCCAGATTAGGACGTTCTCATGCAGCATTCGTTTCCACATTAATTTGTCATGTTTCTACTCGATAAGCACAAATTTGAAGAGGGGTCGCATTTAATGCACTTGCTTTATTAGTTTTATTCACATGTTGTGCAATGATTTATCTCTTAAACCTTGGCACTCAAGGACTTTGTCATATCTTCATTTGGCATTTTATAGTTGACTGATTGTTTCAACTATACAAACAGGAAAGGATAAGATCAACATTAATAAATCTGTGATTATGGCATGGCAATTGTGCTTGAGTTATGTTGGCTGTGGAGGTCATGAATTTTACTATAACGTTGAATAGCAAGACAGATGATTCCTGATTTAGAATGTAATGGTATATTTGCATGATGAGACTTTTTTAGCCTTTGCTTGGAATATGGATTGTTCTGTGGACTCTCATGCAGTTACATGAGGTAAAAGACAGATTCTTCACGGAATGAATTTGGCTTTATACATGGCATGCAAAGGATGTCATTTCGCACCACCTTGATGCTTGTGGGGAATGCTAAGCTTGTGAATTGAGCTATTTTGAGCTTGTCAGTTCCCAGAAGCTTTGAGTGGAAATTTACCTGCTGAATCTAAATACACAAAACACTAGAGGCAAAAGAATAAAAAGACAGCTAGACGGTTTTAGTCAAGATTCTACTTTTCTTTTGGTAACTGTTTCAACTGGGTTTAGATGTCATGTCTATCATGTGCTCTATTCATATGTAAACATACAGTCTGTATATGTAAATATGTGTGCGCACGCGTGCGCCTATGCTAATAAATATGCAGGCAGCGTCATCAAGTGTCTCGTTGCATGAATTTCTGCATCTATCAATTAGTGCCCAATTCTCTGGCATCTTTCTTTTGCATTTTATTTTAACTTTCGGTATTACATTTGATTGTCGCCACTGAAGCTGATAAAACAAAACAGGTCCTGAGATTAAGCTATACAAACTAGGGTCGTGCCATTCTGGCATTACAATCGAATGCTGTACACAAGCTCTGGAGATGGGAAGAAAGTGATCGAAACTTAACAGGCAGGGTAAGGAATCTTCCCCCCACCCCAAAACACAATAAATAAATAAAAATTCGGCATATTCTTTTGTTGTTTAGCGTATTGTTAACTACATTGATTCTTCTTTTCGCAGGCTACAGCTATTGTAGTTCCACGGTTATGGCAACCTCCTGGTGGGAATTTGATGACCAATGATACATGCGGTACAGACCCTGAAGATGCAGTTCCGTGCTTTGCATTGTCAAAGGACGATTCTTATCTAATATCAGCATCAGGGGGGGATATCTCTATCTTCATTATGGAGACTTTTGAGGTGAATATTTTCCCAAAGTAATGCTTATATCCTCTTGTCAGTTTTTTGAAGCACTATCCACAAGGCACGAGATGATGAACTACCCCTTTGTGCTGAGTATGCGCGCACTATTTCCTTTTCACATTTTTATGGGAGCTAAAATTAATTGGTTCCATCATGTATAAAAAGTATTGAACTCTAATTGTTAGGAGGTCCATGAAAGCAATTGCTCCGATTTTCATGGGGATTATCTGGTCAAAAGTGCAGCATGTCCCTTTTTACTTGCTAAGCGAGATAAGGGCTTTTCTGTGTCTTCAATGGAATGTTTTTGCTCTTATTGATTAAACAAAACAAGGCACGGCTTTTTTAACCCATCTAGAGATCTATTGGTCCAACTTGCTCTCTCCCTTCCCTAAGAAGAAAGATGCCGTTGAGGCAAGTGCCTCTTGTCACGTGTCCCACTGTTACTTATAAAGTTGTTAATATTATCCTGCCTGCTGATATGTAGATGTTTGAAAAATTTTCCCCCCTGCCACCACCAAACAATGACATTATTGAAATAGGAATGGAGGACTGCGCTATTCAAATTTACAGTGGTCAAGTTGATGAGGTAAGACCTGTTTTCATCGTCGTTGAAAGTTAACCTTGTGATTATCCACAACAAAGTTACGAATATTGACTATTTCACTTTCTCATATCCAGGAAAAACTAAAAGGACATCGGAGAATAATTAAAGGCTTTCCCTTCTCAAATTCCTTAAATGTTCTTGTGTCTTCTGGTGCTGATTCTCAGGTACCAGACCACTGCCTTTTTTACTTGCTAAGTGAGACAAGGGCTTTTCTTTGTCTTCAATGTAATCTTTTTGCTCTTATTGATTAAACAAAACAAGGCAAGAGCTTTATTCAACCAGAAATCTAATATTCGAAGTTGCTCTCTCCCTTTCTCTAGAAGGAAGATGCCATTGAGGCAAGTGCCTCTTGGCCCATATGTCCCATTGTTACTTATAAAGTTGTTAATACAATCCTACCTGTCGATATCCAGATAATGACAACGTTTACGTCCCAACCACCTCCGGCAACATTTATGGCGTTCCATCCTCAAATTAATGACAGTCCCACTATTGCGGTGGGAGTGGAGGACTCCTCTATTCAAATTTACAGTCTTATGTATGAAGAGGTGAGACCTAATTTTATTGTTGTTCAAAGTTAAACTTGTTATTATCCGCAACGAATATATGGATATTGACTGTTTCACTTTCTCAGTGTGAGGCAAATCTAAAAGGACATCAGAAAAGAATTACAGGCCTTGCCTTCTCTAATGTCTTAAATGTTCTCGTGTCTTCTGGTGCTGACTCTCAGGTACAAGACCACTGCCGCATCTTCCTTTCCATGTAGACATGCCTATGTTTTGGGCAAAGAGAGCAATGTAGTTTAAATTGCTCCAGAAAAAAGGGTTGATTTTCACTTTGGATATATCGATGCTTGCGCCCTCATCATACGTCAGTTCATGAAGGCATCCTAAAATAGGCAGAATAATTCCTTCCAAAAAACTTCTTTTGCAGTGACAAATTAATCCCATCCCATTAAGTGGAGGAAAAAAAACCTGTTGTTGCTTACAACTGATGCTTGGTGTTATTCTGATATAAAAACACAGTAAAATTTTTATTGCTTCATTTGTGAATCAATTTTGACGTGCCCTTTGATAATTGTTGATCGTCACTGCAGCTGTGTGTTTGGAGCACTGATGGATGGGAGATGCAGGCTAGAAAGTTTCTGCAGA
Source organism: Eucalyptus grandis (assembly GCF_016545825.1). Taxonomy (NCBI): domain Eukaryota; kingdom Viridiplantae; phylum Streptophyta; class Magnoliopsida; order Myrtales; family Myrtaceae; genus Eucalyptus; species Eucalyptus grandis. The sequence goes on along the minus strand of NC_052614.1, from coordinate 28,272,188 downwards.
TGCCGACTGGGCAAGGTGCAGCTTCTTTTGCTGATACTCGTGTTCAATTTCACGTGGATCAGATATATCTGCTGGTGGTTCATGAAACACAGATCGCCACTTGTAAAGCTCCTGAACTAGAATGCCTCAAGCAGGTATTGAACATATTTATTGTTGCACGCAAACCAATCTCTTATCTCATCCTGATTGCATAAAAATAAGTGAAATATTAGGTAGTATGAGTTGCTTTGTGCCAAATGTACTTTTTTTTATTTGTTGTTCATCACAACTAGTGGGATACTCGAGAAGCTAGCGCTCCAATCACAGATGCTACATATTCATGCGATGGCCAATCAATATATGTGAGCTTTGAAGACGGAAGCATCAGTGTTCTTTCTGCTTCTACACTCAAATTGAGATGTCATATAAATCCTGCTGCTTATATCCCTCCAAATCCCAAGTAAGTTGGTTATGACTACTCAGTTAACCTCATTCCTTTATGAAAATGGCAAGTCTTATTCGCGAAGTTCCAATAGTCTCACAAGTTATTCATTCCTCACTGATGTATTTGGCAGCTTGAGAGTCTACCCACTAGTCATTGCTGCACATCCGTCTCAACCTAACCAGTTTGCACTAGGGCTTACTGACGGCAGCGTCTGTGTGCTTGAGCCATTGGAATCCGAAGGAGAGTGGGGTGGTTCTCCTCCTGTTGAAAATGGTGCTGAGCCAAGCACAACATCTAGCGCAACCAATTCAGATCAACCCCAAAGGTCGTGCAGGCCATGTCTCTCCCTGTGAAACTCTGAGCATTGAATGCTGAGCTGGCTTTCCTTCGCCGCACTTGATTCAAGTTTTAAGGGATGCTGCAGAGGGTAGATTTTACAGCCTCAGGGTCTTCCTCTGGACATAGTTTGGTACAGTGTCTTAAAGTGGTACAATTAGCATCCGAATCAACTTCTGCTCAAGTCTAGTGGTGATAATTTGTTTTATTATATTCATTTAGGCTGACTGAAAGTGAAAAAGAAGAACATGAGATTAGGATGTTGCGAAGAAGGCGTTGTGAAGGCAGGTTTATCTGATTTTAGTTAGCATGCTAAAGGATCATAGGAGGAGGGTTTAGTTTTCGTAGGTGGCTTCTTTTCTTGTTCCTTCTGCGTCACGCTGAAAGGACTTATCTTATGTATTTTATTTATTCTGTTAATTTGCTGAAGTAGCACTTGTTGGCACTTAGAAGGTTCTCCTTTCTTGTTCTTTTGCCACAAAAAGAAAACTTCATCTTCTTCCTGCGTTCCTTATATGAACGCGATTCGAGTGCAACAGCACTCAGACCTTTGATGAAAGTAAATACTTCACTACAGTCTATCTTGACGTTTTGCTTATTAGACTGCAATTTTTAGGAGTTGTTCCATCTTTTTGAGGATGATAGAAGTAGGTTAAACACCGTATCGTTGGGGACAGAGCTATTTCCAAAGCTTTTATAGTTTGTTTGACGACTTGATTTTTTCACTTCCAAATGAACAGGAGCAGTTAGGAGCATGACGATAAGCCTCTCTTGATCGCATCTATATTCCTATAACCCTACCCTTACTACACTATCGGCCACCAAAGGGTACTTTCTCTCAGCACATGAGCCTATATTGTCATCGCACAGCGCTTGCACTTTAAACGAATGCAGAAGTTGGATGTGCAATCCAAGAATGTCTGATTTGATTCGTATACAACGGGTTCAACCCTTGGCAATTTTGGATGTTGCACCTTTAAAGGCACATTCTGCTAAACGACTGAATTTGCAGAATCAATAGCGAAGTTAAACTAAGGGACCCGTTTCCTCCGGACATTTTCACAAAATTCGGAATTAGTTCCACTTACAAATGGGAACAATACTTGGTTTTCCCCCTTATGAACAGATGTTCTTGACCTGTGAGTTCAGTGGGGAATAAGAGCCACATAAACACTGTTGTATTTTTGGAGATGGTATCAAAGGACCTCTCAAAAAAGTACTCTCGGTACGCCTAACATTAATTATTTTGACCTTTTACGAAATCATTCATATATATTTGGACAGTCATAGAATAAATTAGTTACATAGCAATTTCTACAAAAGTCAAATTGTTAATTCAAATCCTTCAAGAAAAGAACAAGAAAAGGTGATTGCCAATGCCATTGGGAGGCAACATGGCAAAGCAAGTACGTTTGTGAGGTATAACAAGTCAGAACTTAACAAAATATGGATCGAAGTGTTTAATCACGAATAAAGAAGTAGTAATACCACCATCACACTGAGGACAGTTGGTATAATCGATATTTCATTTAAAACTACGGTTGGTATACAAACTTGTTATTTTGTTCCAAAGACAAAAAATTATAAATATATTAGCATAATAGAACAACATATAGAAGAACTGAAGCTGAGAGCTAGACCTTTTTTAATTTTGAGGAGAAAAAGTAGTTTCTACAATAAGTTTTTAAAGTATTACTTTCAAGAATGCTTTGGTTTGATCGGTGGAACAGTAACAACTAGACTGGCGATGGTCTTTCTTTAATTTTCAGCGTCTGGCCGAGTATATGCATTTACAATGTCAATAAACGCCTGACACTGAGATTCAATTGATGAGGAGGCTTGGGGCAAGTCGGGGAATTGCACAATTCACAACCCCTAGTAGAGAGGTTCTACAGAACGCTGGGGGCAGTGAAATACCACCCTCAGCCTCCCCTCGCATCTGCAAATGCAGCTAACAGTAGTTTTCCTTCTTATTTACAACGAATGTCAATATAAGGGAAAAAAATTAACTACATTAATGTGCCATTCTCAATTTACTTACCAAGCGTATGCATACAAGGTGACACCTGCCTAGGCCGGGCTTCTTGCTCTCTCTGGCTGGCGTTGACTGCTCCAAAGGTACTGGCAACAGGGTTCCTCCTTTGATGCCATCTTTATCATTCATCTTATCGAGGGCTCCAATGTATACCTTCAGATCTCTGATTTGTGAAGGATGACAAAAGATGTACTACTATCAACACACTCTGCCGGCGCACGCACAGAGTTTTTGCAATATTATATCAAAACCTTACAAATTATTACAGTTTTTAAGATTAAAAAATATACCTGTTCTTCCAATTTAAGTATCTTTCATCCTTGGACTTCACTAACAGAGTTATCCTGCAGATGCACAGAACCGTAGTGTTATTTATTCATGTCAAATCAAAAGGGAAGACTAAGTTCCATTGATAGCTTTAAAATTGACTGGACTCATATATTGTGGAAGTGTTGGTACAACTGATAATAATGCTTATCGAGGAAGATTAGCCCACATAACTTGAATGAAGATGGACAAGAAAAGTATATCAAAAGGTTGTATGAATATTCTCTATAAAGAAAATGTTTTATGCATATTAAGGTACCTAAAGGGCATCTACACCTGCATTGCTTGGCATGTGAAGCTAAATGAGCATTAAGCCTACCGAGTGCATCTTTTATTCCTTTTATTTTCAATTTTGTGGAAGTTTAAATGTCAACACAACGCAGTTTGAACAACCAATTGAACTTCCATTGGAATTAATACCATTTCAATGTTGAACTATATCAATTAAAATTTGAGTCTCAAACCATCACAGAATAATGTTCAGATTAGACTAGTGTGTAAAAAGTACATTGAAACCACGACCATGAAGAACTTCAATTGGAATTATTAGAGTTTGTCCTGTCTTTCCACTTTGTTAGAAGAACTTCAATAAAAAATACCAGAAGTCACTTCATCTTCTTGCCATATCCTCCAACGAATGATTCACTTGAACTTAATTATCCTTCCCAAGCTTGGTGAAAGGACTAACTATTTTCTATATTCTTACTCAGCATAAAATGACTTACATCCTTTTGCCATTAATTATGTGTTACAACTCACTTATAGTCGCTATTCACATTTTTGAATTATAAGCTGTATTTCCTCTTTCTTCTTCCTACTTCTTTTACCTCACACCTAAAAGCCCAATGCTGCTTCATTTTGCTGATTAGGTTTGTATGAGACTACGGATGCTACGGCTTCTTTATTTATTAACTATTTTCTACACATAGTTATGCAGAATGCCCATGAATGAATCTGAGAAACTAACTCTAATATTTGTGCTAATTACAAGATATGATAAGATACATCAGCCATAGATTTTGTGCGCATGTGTGGACGGAAACCTCTTTTTAAGGGGGTTGTTTTGACACAAGATATTCGGTGTTTCAAAGTTGACAGATATTGTTATTTAGATATATCTAGAGAAATCAGAAAGGCAACATGCCTATCTTCAATCTCCTTAACTTTTCTTCGCATCATATCTTGGTTCTTGATAAGAGTTTGATTAAGCTGCAACCACAAGGAGCGACATCTAATACTGTTACGTCCTAGTGAACACCGTTGCATCTGATTGTAATGTTAAAAATGAGGCATGTGAAAAGCAAGCAAAACAACAATCAGCCATGGCTTCAGGCAGCCCTCCTCACAAACTTTAAACATCCAAATTCGCAAAAGGTAAAACAGAGAAGACTAAACCATTACCTGTGCCACATTCTTCTTTTCGTCACCAAGTTTCCCCAACCTACTATGGATGTCTTCGATCTTTGAAGTCACAACTTTCTCGATTGCTTCTAGTTTTGAATTTTCCTTTCTACTTTTGGCTTCTAACATGAGAGACTCATAATGCTAACAGAGAAAAACAAAAGAATTAATAGGGGATGATACGTCCAAGTACTTAAAATGTATTCTTTAAAGTCAGTCTAAGGATGATGGCAGTCGATGTAACAAAAACGACAAACATGGGTTAGAAACAAAACACTATCACCAACAGTAGCATGGGCAGTTGATATAAAATCTAATCGCTTTTGTAATCCTACTTCCGATACACTAACAAGTTTTCAATTCAGATACCGTTCTTTCTAAGGCTATCCATCACAACAAGTCAATAATAAAAGAGTCCTGGCACCTTAGGGAAACTCAAATTCATTTTCTACCAGAGACATATTTGTGAGAAAAAAGAAAAGAAGAATAGCAGAAGTTTTGCCATTCTCTGAAGCTGATGCAAGCCCACTAATTCTTTTATACTTCCTATATAAGCTCATTAGACACATACAGTATGCAAATTGAGAGATATAAAATGTTGTATACTATATGGAAGCAAACGAAGCTGAGATTATAAAACACAAGCGTAATTACTTTCCTTCTCTTCGCAACAATTCTGACAATCCCATAGAGTTCCAAGAGTAAAATGAGTTCACTTAAAAAAAAGAAAAAAAACAAATTGGACAAAAAAAATTTAACCCGAAATAACTAACCTAATGTTCTATTATGGTTTTCTCCTAAAATATGTGTACTTAAAAACCATTACCTAAAGCAAAAACATAGTTGAGGGAAGCTTTCACAAGTAATGCTCATAACCATGTGTCACGGTCCGAAAGAAAGCATGTCCAAGAGGTTTCCATGGCACGGGCGTGACACGTGAGGACCCTCGACTTATGTTCCCGAGATGTATAGTATTCTCCTAGGGGCGGGCGATACTGTATTTGTACGCATACGTTATAAATGCGAGTAGCTGGTAGTTGGCCATAAGTGCATATAGTTGGTAGTTGGCTATGAATGCAAGTGGTTGGTAGATGGGGAGGTGCAATCTCCACCGTTAGATCTAAGGGAGATCTACGGTTAGGGTTTGCCTTATACTTGTATATAAAGGGGTGTCCTCCCTCATTGTATGATCATTCACAACATATATGAAAATCCAGAGCTTCTCTCTCATCAAGTGTTTCTCTCTCTAGAAGTTCGTTGTGAGTCGAGTGTGAAAGGCTGCTTAGGGGTAAAACCTTAAGGCCGCACGGGTGAATCGAGAGTTGATCGATCGGCCCGTGACAAGTGGTATCAGAGCTGATTTGCGATCCAAGCGCAAGTGCAATGACTGATCCACGATCTGATGAGGCGTTAGTCCTAGGTGATGACGGCGCTGATCGTGGGCGGAACGCCGAGAAGGGCGGTGTCCGAGGGAAGAAGGCCCGTGGTGGTTCAAAAGAGCCTATGGGAGATCTTGCACAAAGGATGATGAAGCTAGAGTTGTTCGTCTCCGATGTCCAAGGATCGGTCGATGACCTGGCCCAGACCGTGGACGGAGTTGACGCCGGAAGGGAAGAGCTGGTTGCGGAAGTGCAAGAGCTCAAGACCGGCATGGGAGAACTCCGCCACGAGTTGCTGGGGACCCTACAGGAGGAACTCACGCAACAGTACGAACCCTTGGAGGCTGCAATGGCGGCCATGCGCGCGGAGATTGCTGAGCTTACGAGTAAGCTCCCGGAAGCACAAGCTGCACGTGTGAACGGTGTTATCACGGTGCAAGGTCCACGGGTGGACACGCCAAAGCCAAAGGAATTCCGGGGCTCGCGGGTGGCCAAGGACGTGGACAACTTTCTGTGGTACATAGAGCGATACTTCCAAGCCATGGGAATCAACGACGACCAAACACGGGTAAACACTGCATCTATGTACTTAGCGGATAGTGCTTTGTTGTGGTGGCGTCGTCGGTCGGATGATAGGTGCGGGAATCCTATCGCGACCTGGGTAGGCCTCGTCGAAGAGTTCCGACGAAACTACTTTCCCGCTTATGCGGAGGAGGAAGCTCGTGACGAGCTGAAGCGTCTCGAGCAGAAGGGCGGTGTGCGCGACTACATCAAGCGGTTCTCGGAGTTACTACTCCAAATCCCCTCGATGAATGAAGTCGAAGCGTTTCACCAGTTCATGGGCGGTCTCAAGCCATGGACGAAGCAAGAGTTGAAGCGGTACAACATGGGAGATCTCACTACGGCCATGACCGTAGCCGAGTCGCTCGTGGAGTACAAGGCGTCGCCTTCCACATCCTGACTAAACACCCATCCAAGGGACAAAGGCACTGGTGGGGGAGATCGGGGTAGATTCAACAATCGCCCGACTGGAGCTAGACCGCCGAATGGTCCTCACCCTCACCGGGCCAATGCGGGACAAAATGGAGGTGGGCAAAGGAAGGTACGTTCATATAGTTGCTTCTTCTGCGACGGCCCACACATGGCGTGGGATTGCCCGAACAAAGCCAAGTTGGCCGCTCTTTGCAAAGAGGACGAGCCTAGGGAGGAAGCGCGGTTGGGATCGCTGCGACTCCTTAGCACGATCAAAGCCAAGAAGGCGAAGGAACCTAAAGGCTTGATGTTCGCGGACGTGAAGATCGGAGTGACCACGATGAGTGCGCTCGTGGACACGGGAGCATCCGACATCTTCATCTCAGAGGAGGCCGCGAAGAAACTTAACCTACGAGTTGAGAAGGGAGCCGGTTGGCTCAAGACCGTAAACTCGAAGGAAGTCCCTGCGATCGGGGTTGCAAGGGACGTGGAGCTACAACTCGGATCATGGAGAGACAAGGAGACTCTAGAGGTAATTCCACTTGACGACTACGATATTGTCATTGGAATTAAAGTCCTAGATAGGATCCATGCTGTTGTAGTTCCCTTTGCGGAATGTATATGCATGTTGGACAAGGGTAGCCAATGCGTGATTCCGGTCCATCGTGAGTCAGAGCGTGATCGGAAGATGATCTCGGCCATACGACTCGCCAAAGGAGCAAGGAAAGGAGAGGTGACCTTCCTAGCGACCTTGAAGATCGAGGACGACAAGGGCGAAGGGAAAGAAGTTCCGACGGAAGCAACCCAAGTCCTTGACTCGTTCAAGGATGTTATGCCTTCGGAGCTGCCGAAGAAGTTGCCACCCAAGAGGGAGGTGAATCACCGGATCGAGCTTGTGCCTGACGCTCGACCGCCTGCCATGGCGCCTTATCGTATGGCGCCACCCGAGTTAGAAGAGTTGAGGAGACAACTCAAAGAGCTGCTCGACGCGGGCTACATACGGCCGTCAAAGGCCCCGTTCGGTGCGCCGATCCTGTTCCAAAAGAAGCACAATGGGTCACTCCGGATGTGCATCGACTACCGGGCGCTGAACAAACTAACCGTGAAGAACAAGTACCCGATCCCGCTCATTGCGGATCTCTTCGATCAACTTGGGGGAGCTCAGTGGTTCACGAAGCTGGATCTTCGATTGGGTTACTACCAAGTTCAAATCGCCGAGGGGGACAAGCCGAAGACAGCCTGCGTGACAGGGTACGGATCCTACGAATTCCTGGTTATGCCGTTCGGCTTGACCAACGCTCCGGCCACCTTCTGCATAATGATGAACAAGGTACTCCATCATTTCCTAGATAGGTTTGTTGTGGTTTACCTAGACGACATTGTCATATATAGTCGGACGTTGGAAGAACATGTCGAGCATATAAGGCAGGTCTTCCAAACCTTGCACGAGAACGAGCTGTTCGTCAAGCGCAAGAAGTGTGCCTTCGCCCAAGAAGAAGTTCCGTTCTTGGGGCACATCGTCAGGGGTGGATGAGTGCGGATGGACAAGGCGAAGATTCAATCGATCGTCGAATGGGAGCCGCCGATGAAGGTATCTGCGTTGAGGTCGTTCTTGGGCCTCACCAACTACTACCGACGGTTCGTGCGGAGCTACTTGAGCATCACCGTGCCACTCACGGACCCTGCGAAGAAAGAGAGGGCGTGGGAGTGGACGGATCGATGCCAAAGAGCCTTCGACCGATTGAAGACCGCCATGACCGAGGAGCCGGTGTTGGCCTTGCCCGACCACACCAAACCTTACGAGGTAGAGACCGATGCATCGGATTATGCGATCGGTGGTGTTCTTATGCAGGATGGACATCCGGTGGTGTTCGAGTCCCGAAAGCTGAACGACACGAAGCGTCGATACACCGTCCAAGAAAAGGAGATGACCGCGGTGGTACACGCCTTCGCACGTGGAGACATTACATCCGGGATCGAAGTTCGTCGTGAAGACGAACAACGTGGCCACGAGTTGCTCAGACCCAAAAGAAGTTGAGTCCGAAGCAAGCTCGGTGGCAGGATTTTCTGGCGGAATTCGACTATGCGCGGGAGTACAAGCCGGGGAAGGCCAACTCCGTGGCAGACACGTTAAGTCGGAAGACGGAGCTGATGAGCCACACGATGAGTCGACCGAGCTGTCCATGGGTCGGCAGCATCAAGGAGGGATTGGCGCATGATCCAAGAGCCCAAGCCCTCATCGGGTATGCCAAGGAGGGCAAAACCCGACAGTTTTGGTGCGAGGACGAGCTCCTTTACACCAAGGGAAGGTGGTTGTATGTACCTTTCTATGGGAAGCTGAGAAAGGAGATCTTGCGCGAGTGCCACGACCCGAAGTGGGCGGGTCATCCAGGGATCCACCGCACGTTGGCCCTCGTCGAAGATCGCTACTACTGGCCATAAATGTGGGACGATGTTGAAGCATATGTGAAGACTTGTCTGGTATGCCAACAAGACAAGCTGGAGCAATGATCGTCGCCGGGTTTGCTGGAGCCACTTCCCGTCCCATCTCGTCCATGGGAAAGCATTTCCATGGACTTCATCGTCAACCTACCGAAGTCCGAAGGGTGCCGGACTCTAATGGTGGTGGTTGACAGGTTTTCCAAATATGCAACCTTTGTGCCTGCGATAAAGGATTGCCCGGCCGAGGAAGCGGCCAAGTTATTCATGAAGCATGTGGTGAAGTACTGGGGGTGCCACAAACGATCGTGAGCGATCGGGATCCCCGCTTCACGGGACGGTTCTGGTCCGAAGTGTTTAGATTGTTGAGGTCAGAGTTGAACATGTCAACGAGTTTGCATCCCCAAACCGACGATCAGACGGAGCGGGTCAATGCTCTCTTGGAAATCTACCTCCGGCACTACGTGAGCACGACGCAAATGAATTGGGCGAAGCTGATCGACGTAGCTCAGTTCTCCTACAACTTGCAACGGAGCGAGTCGACCGGCCAGAGTCCGTTCGAGGTTGCAACTGGGCAACAACCGAACACCCCGAGCACTATTGCTTCGGGTTACCGGGGGAGTAGTCCGCCCGCGTACAAGTTCGCCAAGAATATGCAAGAAGAGGTAGACTTGGCCCGGGCGTGTCTACACAAAGCCTCCAAACGCATGAAGAAATGGGCGGACAAAAAGCGACGGCACGTAGAGTTCCAAGTTGGAGACCAAGTGCTGGCCAAGCTGCACGTGGTTCTTCGATACAAGGACGTGCACAAGGGGTTGATCCGTCGCTACGAGAGGCCATTTTGAGTACTACAACGAGTTGAAAGAGTCGCATACAGGCTGGAGCTACCGCCAAAGCTAAAAGTACATCCGGTGTTCCACGTAAGTATGCTCAAACCCTTCCAAATTGATGAGGAAGACCCGGATCGAGGAGAGTCTCATCGAGCACCGCTCGGGGCAAAGACCTCGTATGATCGGGAAGTTGAGAGCATCTTGGCGGACCGAGTCATACGAAAGAGGTATTGTGCGGCCAAGCGCAAGTACCTGATCCGATGGAAAGGTCTTCCGGAGAGCAAAGCCAGTTGGGAGCCCGATGAGAGTCTTTGGCAATTCAAGAAAGAGATAGACGATTTCCATGCCGAAGACGCGACGAGGGCGTCGCCTGATTAGGTGGGGGAGAATGTCACGGCCCGAAAGAAAGCATGTCCAAGAGGTTTCCATGGCACGGGCGTGACACGTGAGGACCCTCAACTTATGTTCCCGAGATGTATAATATTCTCCTAGGGGCGGGCGATACTGTATTTGTACGCATACGTTATAAATGCGAGTAGCTGGTAGTTGGCCATAAGTGCATATAGCTGGTAGTTGGCTATGAATGCAAGTGGTTGATAGATGGGGAGGTGCAATCTCCACCGTTAGATCTAAGGGAGATCTACGGTTAGGGTTTGCCTTATACTTGTATATAAAGGGGTGTCCTCCCTCATTGTATAATCATTCACAACATATATGAAAATCCAGAGCTTCTCTCTCATCAAGTGTTTCTCTCTCTAGAAGTTCGTTGTGAGTCAAGTGTGAAAGGCTGCTTAGAGGTAAAACCTTAAGGCCGCACGGGTGAATCGAGAGTTGATCGAGAGTTGATCGATCGGCCCGTGACACATGGCTGAAGTGTCGCGACCTAACCTCAGATCAACCACCTAGCGTTTGGCTAATGGATTACTAAGCCTAAACTTAGCTCGGGCTTTCCCAAGCCCATACCAACATGCAATTGATTTTTAATTAAGAATCGCCACTAATTTATTTTTGGTGGATCGATTAGAAACCCAAACAAAGTAACAAAAGATTTATTTTACTCCTGCGAACTAGAGATTGTGAGTTCGGGGACTTAGTTACGCTAGATTTCTTTGGTACCTTTCTCTTTTATTGGTAGTTTGAATTGATTTTAATTTACTTCCCTAACATGTCTAACATGTGAGGTGATAAAGTGCGCAAACCACAAATTTAACACCAAAATAAAACAATAAATAAATTACTGGATTTATCTCATAGTAACGAAATCATCTGTAATGTTAGATCAGAATTCACATCAACAGTTCTAACTGTGATTTCTAATTAACATGTAATCGCTTAATTTTTCAAGATTTTTTTTTATTTAAATGAACCCTAGAAATTACGTGCAATGCAATGACCTACAAAATTATTTTAACTGAAATGACATGCAACATAGATGTCACGCAACATTTATTAAATGACCTAATTTAGTGATAGGAAAATATGCAGATATTCTAACATTTACACATTTTGATGATGTGCAATGGATGACCTAATTCTATATGACATGTGCATGATAATTTTTATGTTTTCTTTTATTAAATTTCGAAATTAAAATTACTCAATAATTAAACATGCAATTTAAATTAATGAAAGGAAAAACTAACATCCTAAATTAATGTTTTTTTGGGATTTTTATTTCAAAAATTTGAAATAAACAAATTTCCTATTCTAAACATGCAAAATAATCCTAAAACAAGCAATATTCCAACATGAACCTAATCTCTAACTCTGTTTTACGGAAAGAAAATCGATTCAAACAACATGACAGCAAATGAGGCAAGATATAGTTGATATCCATCTAATAAATTGACGAATCGCAACTCGCGCATGAGATCGGATTAATCAATTTTAAACAAAATCGCGAATCGTATTTTGGGTGTGAGATGATTTGCGATTTTTCCGTATGATTGCAAATCATATTTTGGATATGAAATCGAATTGTTAATCATATGCATATTGTGAAATTAGGGATTAATCCCTAAATTAAAAAAAAAAAAAACTAATCGATCTTTTTGTGGATATGATAGCATTATTCAAATATTCATATGAGGTAATGATTCTATAAATTAAGCAATAAAGATATATGAAAATAAATTTTACAAGATTTTTACCTAATTTTCAATATCGCACGGACGACGTTTTTGGATTCGAAGGAACGACAAAACGCGGGATGGCTGATGAGGGGCGATTCACGGTGACGCCTCACTTAATGAAGGTATCGCGCTCAGTAAGCAAAAGCGAATCTTGGCTGGTGATCCGTGCTTCACTGACTTGGCCTGGTAAGGTCAACGAAGATGACCAACACAGCAAAGGTCAACCGCGAGAAGACTTGGAGAACACTGATGGGCTTTCTCAAGCATGGAACTCCGTAGCATCGAACTGGACCACCCCAAAAACACCATGCTTGATTCGTGCAAGATGGGATCACCGGTGTGACTGGTCCGTGACTGAGGAGACGCGGCAGTGAGAGCTGCGGCGATGATCTCGATTCGACGCGGCGGAACTCGGACAGTCAGGACAGCAGCGGAGACGTCGTGAGGCAGCTTGCGGTGTCGGGTCACGCCGGCTAGAGCAACGCAGTGGGTGGCGTCGTGGTTTGCTGCAGGTGCTGCAGCTGTGGGCGGAGGGCAGCCGGCTTCGGAGCTCCGGCGAAGGGGTATCAGGCGGACCAGCAGCGGGCAGGGGAAGCCGGAGTCGCAGGGGCTGCAGCGGGGCGCGGAGGGGCAGCAACCGGCACGGCGAGAGGCTGGCTCGAGCTGCTGGCGGTTGCTGCGGCGGCGAGCAGTGGCGTCGGCGAGGGCAGCAAGCGCGCGGCGACAGGGGCGACGACGACTGAGGCGAGCTGCTCTGGCGGTTGGCAGCGCCGGCGAGCAGTGGCGTCGCGGGTCGCTGCAGGGGCGCCGAGACGGAGGTGGCGACGGCGACGCGGTAAGCTGGCGCGCGATGGAGGTGGCGCTGCTGTGGTGCGGCGACGGCAGACGCGGGGACGAGCGAGCGGGCAGAGCAGGAGCAGCGGCGGCGTCGCGGGGACGAGCGGTGGCAGAGGCGCGGTGGCCGGCGCGAGGGCTCGCGGGTTGCTGTTGGAGCGGCGGTGGCCGGCGGCTCGGCTGCCGGCGTTGGGTTGCAGGCGGCGGGTGCAGGGGAGGCGCGGTGGCGCTGTGCAGGGGAAGAAGAAGACTTCTTTTCCTTTTTTTTGGTTTTTCTCTCTCACCTGTCCACTCTCTCCGTACCTTCTCTGCTGCTTGACTTTGACCCCTCACCTGTCCAAAAGAACGAAGGAAAAAGGGCGCCCCCTTCAATCTCTCCGTACGCGGCTCCTTTTATAGGCTAGGGACCGAAGCTTTTTTCTCATTTTTCATATGAACATGTACGAAGATCTTCTCCTAAATACAATATTTCTTCTTATCTCTTTTTGATTTTTTTTGCAAAAATGAATCTTCTTCACCGATTTTATCATATATTGCCAAAGATTCAAGAGTGCAATAAGATTTTTCTTAAATTTCAAATTTTACAAAAATGAACTCGTAATATCAAAATTCACCGCCATATTAAAATATCAAATCTCCATTTTCACGAGATAATTTTCTGTTATAAAAAAAATAACGCGCTCGGGCTAATTTGTTCTCCTCATGAGTTTAGTCCAACTTGTCAAATTAAATCTCAGAACTATCAATTCAAACTCATTTGTCACCAGTCCGATACAAATGTAATAATAAAAAAAAATGCTCATAAAACTATATGCTACGTAATTTAATTATAATATTTTTTTAGAGGTAAAATTAATCCATAATTTTTATGTAATAAATAAATAATTGGATCACCAAAATTTATGTATCAATAATCAGGGAGAGAATTGAAATGGTCTCGATATATGCATGCTTACTTTTCTTTGTGCTTTCAGCTCATTTGAGGCTAGATGAATATAGTCGTAATGAATCTACAAAACAGTAAAGCTACGGTGTCAGAGTAAATGAAGATAAGTCTGATAATTACAATGGAGGTAATATACATTTTGCAGGCCCAATAATGAACATGTGACATTTGACCAACAAAATGAATATGTGAAGCACAAAACCAGAAACAGAATCTTTCATTATCATCTGTCAGTACCTACAACAGTAAAAGATCATGCACCTCAAAACTTCCATCTCACTTAACTGAGTCCAAACTCCAAATCTTTGCAGGGAAAGGAGAACCAGAAAACAAAGATATTCACAGCACACAAATGAGAGGACACATGAACCTACTGCTTCAATTTTGCTGCTGAAGAGCGCCCCGCTAATTTCAGAATCCTCGCTACAGCCACAGCTACCACAATCTCCTTCAAGTGATTCACAATATGAATTTATCTCCAAAATCTTGCCCTTGCTTTTGATTGATTAAGCTGGTGAACGTAAGTGTCCCCAATATAATCCCAAATTTGCTGTGTTCTTAAATCTAGAGAATAGCAATGTTGCGTATTTTTCCAATGGCTGATTGCGTGCTTATCTTTGTATCTACAAAGCCAGAAAAGAAAAGCTATAATAAAGACAGCCTTTCTAATCACTAAAAATATAGAGTGAGCGAAAATTCCAATACATCATGACTGGATCTATCACCTTCCACATCCAACAAAACCACATATCAGACAAAACCCAAATGATTTTCCATTGTTCCACAAATAAAGCAGGATGGCACCTCATCTTGCTGTTGGCATAGTCGGCAAACCTGACAAAGGACAGAAACAGAATCTTATCCACAATCAGTTAACCGACGGGCATCCCTGATGATGTTGCAAAATGAAAGTACATTTCTGATGTCGGTAATTTCTTAAAATCAAGTCAAGATATGTGCCATAATTTGACATCTTTAGCAATGTAATTGGACCTTGCAATAAAATCAAAGTCAGACTCTTTGGACATCACCAGCATGGGAGAACATCATGTTGACCTATTTTAACCATAAAGATTGACGAATCAAGCAAAAGTCAGTATCAACATGTCCGTCGATGTATCTCCTACTGGGCACTTTTTCACCTTTTGATATTACATGAGTTCAAAGGTACTATTTTTGCTACAAATTCACATGGACAGAGCATATTAAAACATCACTTGAAATGTAAAATATGAGAATCTGACGTCTTAGTTTCAAGACAGGATATGTTTGAGGTCAAAGATCAAAATTTTGACATCAATATGATCACCCTGTACTTGTGAGTACACGCATAACTTATTGTGCATGCTTGGCCACTGCTATTACTTCTGTCCCTCTTTGACTCACGAGAAATTTGACATGGGAATGACAGGACCATCGATCAAACAGAATATGATAATCAACAAAAAATAACTCCGAGAAGCCACAGCATTCACCTATTCCAAATCTCCAAATAATCTCATGATAATTTAAAAGAAATCCTGAACTTAGGAAGCAAAATAGAGTAAAGGAAAATTCTACTGTTCATTCATATACTTTTTATGCTATTTTTAATGATGTCTCTATACTTTTAATTTGCCTAATCAAGTCCTTCTACTTTAACAAACTTTCCAATCAAGTCTTTCCACCACTAAATACGACCAAATTCAACTGAAGTGGCTATTCGACGATGACGACATATGATGCCGATAAAATATGTGGATGCCCATGTGGACATGTTTGGAAAAATTTAGCCAATGTAGACAACCTTGAAGTGCGACATGGACAAAATAATGGATGTCCACATTAGAAAAATTTTATCCACATCACACAATAGAGACATCTGACGGTCACACCAGCTGAATTTGGCCTGATTTGGCGTAAGAGACATTTGATTAGAAAATTTGTAAATGTAGGAGGACTTTATTTAGCAAATTAAAAGTACAAGGGACTTGATTAGAAAAAACGTAAGTTCAGGATAAAAACAATACTGCCGCAATTGCCATAGCCAATATTAATTATTTAAAACCAACAACTAATCCACAGTCAGCAGATTAACAGAATGATAGTGGCAGTAGCTCAGAAATTACAGTCTAAATTCATCTAATCTGTATCAACGGAAGAATGTCTAACCTGACAAGACAAGTAAGTCCATTTTGTACCACATGAGCAATGAAAGGAATGGTCACACTGCGTACTCAAAATTCCACTGTTATCTGGGTCCAATCTCTCTGACATTAAGTGAAAAAAGTTGTAACTGTAAACAAACTTTCCATAAACTCGTTTCACTGCAAGGGAAATATAATTAGCACAAGGGAGCACTAGCATGGCTTACCAAGACAAACTGGACAAGAAGGTAGCTCCGTAAAGCCCGAAGGGGGCGTGCTAGCTACATCAGCTGATTCCGTATAGTCCACTTCGTGCAGAAATAGAATATGGCATACCTCAGCCTGAATGTCCAGACGAAGAGTACGAAAAGAGAAATAGAAAATCAACTATATGAAATCTCTCAGCAAACAACAGGTGCAAAAATTGCAGATACCTCAGCAGGCGAAAAATTCTTGCCATTGAAGGTGCAATAGAAACCATCGGCAGCCTTTTGATCGACAAGCTCGATCAGCACGCTGTACCTATCTTCTATCCCATCATTCCTACATCAAACCCACATAGTTTTTGACTATTTAATTAATTTGTGCCATTAAATAATGTCCATGCATGAGTACACAATCAATGAAAAGTAAACAATCACAATCAATAGATAGAAGTATAAGAAAGTAGACCCATTAGAGTGTCAAGCGAAGAATACACATGGATTTGTTATTAAGCCTTGGGCAACAACCCAAGCTAAATTCAAATTGAGTCCGATTCATTTTCTCACATACTGCTCTACCTAAACCTAAAATAAATTAAAGTTCTTATTAAAATCCCCTTCAAACTATATGTATACTAACTAAAAGAAACTAAGCTAAATCTAGCATTAAAACTTAACGACCTAAGCCCAACCCATTTTCCAATTTTTCAATTTTTCGATTTTTTTAATAAAACTTAATTCTTATCATTTTCTGAAAATAGGGACTCGAGCTGGGTCCGGATATTCGGCCCCCTCCAATTCTAACTCTACTGAGCCCAACCCATTGCCATGATAACTGCTCCAGCCCATCTTCTCTTCCAACTTCAGCAAGTGCATCTTTAAGCCCGATTTCTATTATAGATAGATTAAAGCCCACTCTAACCCCATCTTATTATTATTTTTAAATCAACTTTCCTCTTTTCTTACATCTTTTCGTCATTTATTATTATTATTATTATTATTATTATTATTATTATTTTCTTCTTACTTCTTCCAGCCCTTCGTCCTGTTCAAAGCAAATCGAGAATCTAACCAGCCATTTCCTCACCAATGAAGACCATAAAGACGTCACAGAAACGTATGTGAAATTATATAACAAAAATACAAGAAAAATTTATGTTATAACAACGAATTTTAATAAGAATTGAATCTGAATGTTAATGGACTTAGTTGTAACAAGTAATGTATGCTACAATTTCTTCAAGTTGACCTAGATCAGGAATTATTTCACTAATGTATCTTAGAGACATTTCATGAAACAGTCTATGTGCACCAAAGGGATTGAATCTGGTCATAAATCGAAGTTTTGTTTTCATCTTAAATCAATGCCAGAACCAAGAAGCCATTACAAATCATCAAATTATAGCCTAGATCATCGGTGATTTTCACACGAGTAACCTGAACGTGGTCCAGTCATGCATCTTTCCAAAACTGGGCAGGAAAGAGGGGAATGAAATCCAGGAGTTCTCGGTTGAGAACTAAGGGCTAATGAACAAACTACGGGCTAGACATGGTCTGGCTTCTGGGCATTTATGCGTCCGACTAATACAAGTTGGGCTTAATAGAGGTGGATGGGCCATGGCCCATGGGCTTGGCTTAGACGAATTGGATCGAGCCCATCGCATTGAATGGATATCCTTTCCAATTAGTTGATGAATTGAATAAGTCCCTTCAGTCATTATTTTTTGCATTCTTCATTTTGGTTTTATTTATTCATATCTTAACCGCCTAGATTGCCGATTTTCCTTAAATTGTTGATTAAAAATCAAGTATCCACAGCAGGTCCAAGACCTCAAAATTGGCTGAAGCAATTTCCTAAAAGTTGTAATCTTGAAGGTGCTACAATTGAGAAATGTTCGACAAACCCTCTACAAAACCTGCAATGCCCATTCTTCTTAGTCCAAGTAACTCCTAACATTAATTATTTAATATCTTTTCAAAATAATTCATATATTTTTAGATAGTCTTAATATGAATGAGTTATTTAGCAATTTCTATAAGAGTAGAATTGTTAATTCAAAACATTCAAGCAAAGAATTATAAAAGGAGATTGCCAATAGCATTGGGAGGCAATTTGGTAAAAGAAGTATTTATAAGAGTTATAACAAGTCGGAATTCAACAAAATGTCAATCTAAGTGCTTAATCATGAAAAAGAAGAAGCAATACCAATATCAAAAACCAAAGAGCTGTTAGCAGAATCAAAATTTCCTTTTCATCTCCTGTTGGTGTATAAACTTGTTATTTAGTTCCGAAAAGAATAAATATAAATGCATGTATATTTTGTCACATAGTTTAAGTATTACTTTCAAGAATGCTTTGATTTGATAGGTGGAACCATAACAACTAAACTGGGAAAGGTCTTTCTTTTATTTTCATCGTTTGGCCGTGTGTATATTTACAATGTTAATAAGTACCTGATATTGAGAAGTGCTGTTGACAGTAGTTTTCCCTCATCCTTACAATGAATGTCGATACAGTGAAAATTATTAACCACATTCAAGCCATTCTCGTCTACTTGTCAAGCATCTGCACACAAAGTGAAACCTGCTTATTTCCGTCTTCGACTGGGCTTCTTACTCTTTCTGGCTGAGGTTGACTGCTCCAAAGGCACTGGTAATAGGGTTCCTCCCTTGACGCCATCTTCATCATTCATCTTATCGAGAGTTTTCTGGGCTCCAATATACACCTTAAGGTCTCTGATCTGTGAAGGATGACAAGGGACATACTACTGTCAACCCACTATGCGCGTGCAGAGTTTTCACTCTATCATATCAAAATCCTACAAATTATTACAGTTTTAAGGCTAAAAGAATATACCTGTTCTTCTAAGTCAAGTATTTGTTCATCCTTCGACTTCAGTGACAGAGTTTTCCTGTAGATGCACAGAAGCTTATGTGTCCTTCATTCATGTCAAATTAGAAGGGAAGAATAAATTCCTGACAGCTTTAACTGACTGGACTCATCTACTGAAAAAGTTTCCATACAATCGATAATAATGCTTATTGAGGAAACTAGCCCACATAACTTCAATGAGGATGGACAAGACCAGTATACTTCATAAGGCTGTATGAATCTCTTTACAAAGAAAATGTTGTAGGCATATTACGGCACTTAAAAAGCATCTACACCTACATTGCTTGACATGCGAAGCTCAAATAAGCTTTAAGCCTGCCCAGTGTATCTTCTTTTCCTTTTATTTTCTATTTTGTGGAAGTTGGAAATGTCAACATAACGCAGTATAAACAACCATTTGAATTTCAATTGGAATTAGTAAAATTTCAATGTTGAACTGTATCAATTAAAATTTGAGTCCCGAACCATCACAGAATAATGTTCAAATTTCTTTAGTGTGTAAAAATGTACTTTGAAATTGAACCACCACCATGAAGATTTCAACATTGATTTCTGTCGATAAAGTTCAAACTCTAAAGCAGTAGCACTAGAACTTCAGAGGAAAACAAAATTAGAGATGGAGCATATATAAACAAAGGAACAAAATTATGGAGAGCACTGACTAATGGAACTTTCTCCATACGTGGTGCATACTCTCCTTTCCCCTTTTCCCCTTTTTTGTCTCTTTCTCTTATTATAGTTTGTTCGATCTCGCCACTTTTTAAGAAGAACTTCAATAAAAAATACCAAAAGCTACTTCATCTTCTAGCCACATCCTCCAATTAATGATTAACTTAAACTTAATTATCCTTCCCAAGTATGGTGAAAGGAAAATATATTGACTATTTGATAAATTCTTACTTGGCATAAAATGACTTTTGTTCTTTTGCCATTGATTATGTGTTACAAGTCACTTATAGTCACTATTCACATAGTTGAATTAGAACCTGTATTTCCTCTTCCTTCTTCCAACTTTCACCTTTCTTACCTCACATCTAAAAGTCCATGCAATGCGAACACTTCCTCTTAATGATACCATTCTCACTTTTTTCTCATCTTGTTGAATGTCCATTTCCACTTTCTCTCTCATGACCAACCTCCCTTACATGAACTATGACTACAATGCTGCTTCATTTTACTAATTAGGTTTTATGAGACTATGGATGCTATGGGATTATTATCTAGAGAAATCAGCAAGGAAAAATAACTCTCTTCAATTTCCTTAACCTTTCTCCGCATCATATCTTGGTTCTTGATGAGAGTTTGATTAAGCTGCAACCACAAGAAGTGACATCTGTTACTGTTATGTCCAAGATTGTAATATTTAAAATGAGGCATGTGAAAAATGAGCAAAACAACAATCAGCCATGGCTTCAGGTAGCCCTCCTCTCAAGCTTTAAACATCCAAAATCGCACAAGGCAAAACAGAGAAGACTAAACCCTTACCTCTGCCACGGCCTTCTTTTCATCACCAAGTTTCCCCAGCTTACTATGGATGTCTTCAATCTTTGAAGTCACAGCTTTCTCAATTGCTTCTAGTTTGAAATTTTCTTTTCTACTTTTGGCTTCTAACATGAGAGACTCATAATGCCAACAGAGAAAGACAAAAGAATTAATAGGGGATGACACGTTCAAGGACTTAAATTATATTCTTTAAAGTCAGTCTTAAGGATGATGGCAGTCTATGTAACAAAAAATGACAAACATGGGTTAGAAATGAAACACTATCACCAACTGTAGCATGGGCAGTTGATATAAAAACTAATGGCTTTTGTAATTCTACTTCCGATACAGTAACAAGTTTTCAATTCTGATACTGTTCCTTCTAAGGCTCTCCATCACAAGTCAATAAAAAAAGAGTCCTGGCACCTTAGGGAAACTCGATTCATTTTCTCCCAGAGACATATTAATGAGAAAAAAGAAAAGAAAAGAAGAATAGTAGAAGTTTTGCAATTCTCTGAAGCTGATGCAAGCCCACTAATTCTTTTATACTTCCTATATAAGCTCATCAGACACATGCAGTATGCAAATTGACAGGTATAAAATGTTGTATACCATATAAAAGCAAATGAAGCTGAGATTATACAACATGAGCGTAATTACTTTCCTTCCCTTCACAACAATTCTGACAATCCCATAAAGTTCCAAGAGTTAAATAAATTCACTTAAAAAACAAAAAAAAATGGAGAAACATTTTTTAATCTGAAATAACTAAACAAATGTTCTATTATGGTTTTCTCCTAAAATATGTGTACTTAAAAACCATTACCTAAAGCAAAAACATAATTGAGGGAAGCCTTCACAAGTAATGCTTATAACCATGGCTGATCAGTCAAAAAAATAAAATGTAAAAGACTATGTTAAGCAGGGAGAATTGAAATGGTCTCCGTATATGCATGCTTACTTTTCTTTGCGCTTCCAGCTGAGTTGAAGCTAGATGAATATAGTCAGCATGAATCTACAAAAAAGTAAAGCTACAGTGTCAGAGTAAACGAAGAAAATCTGATAGTTACAATGGAGGTAATATACATTTTGCAGGCCCAATAATGAACATGTGACATTTGGCCAACAAAATGAACATGTGAAACACAAAACCAGCAACAGGATCTTTCATTATCATCTGTCAGCACCTAAAACAGTAAAAGCATCATGCACTCAAAACTTCAAACATCTCACTTAACTGAGTCCAAACTCCGAATCTCTGCAGGGAAAAGAGAACCAGAAAACAAAAATATTCACAGCACACAAATAAGAGGACACATGAACTTACTGCTTCAATTTTGCTGCTGAAGAGCGCCCCACTAATTTCAGAATCCTCACTACAACCACAGCTACCACAATCTCCTTCAAGTGATTCACAGTATGAATTCATCTCCAAAAGCTTGCCATCAGCTTTTGATTGATTAAGCCGGTGAACGTAAGTGTCCCCAACATAATCCCAAATTTGCTGTGTTCTTAAATCTAGAGAATAGCAATGTTGCGTATTTTTCCAATGGCTGATTGCATGCTTATCTTTGTATCTACAAAGCCAGAAAAGAAAAGCTATAATGAAGACAGCCTATCCAATCGCTAAAAATATAGAGTGAGCGAAAATTCCAGCACATCATGACTGGATCTATCACCTTCCACATCCAACAAAACCACATATCAGACAAACCCAAAGATTTTCCATTGTTCCACAAATAAAGCAGGATGGCACCTCATCTCGCTGTTGGCATAGTCGGCAAACCTGATAAAGGACAGAAACAGATCTTCTTCACAATCAGTTAACAGAGGGGCATTCCCGATGATGTTGCAAAATGAAACTACATTTCCGATAAAGGAAATTTCTTGCAATCAAAACAAGATATATGCCCTAATTGACATCTTTAGCAATGTAATTGGACCTTGCAATAAAATCAAAGTAAGATCCTTGGGACATCACCAGCATGGGGGAACATCATGTTGACTTATTTTAACCATAAAGATTGACGAATCAAGCAAAAGTCAGTATGCACATGTCCATTGATATATCTCCTACATGGCACTTTTTCACCTTTTGATATTACATGAGTTCAAAGGTACTTTTTGCTACAAATTCACATGGACAGAGCATACTAGAACATCACTTGAAATGTAAAATATGACCATGTAACATCTTAGTTTCAAGACAGGATATGATTGAGGTCAAAGATCAGAACTTTGACATCAGTATGATCACCCTGTACTTGTGAGCACACACATAACTTATTGTGAGCTTGGCCACTGCTATTACTTCTGTCACTCTTTGACTCACAAGAAATAACAGGAGTGACAGACCATGTTCATTGAGACATTGAAAAGATTCTTGTTCAGAATATGATAATCAACAAAAAATAATCCAAGAAGATGCCATTCACCTATTCTCAAATAAATGTCATGATAATTTAAAAGAAATCCTGAACTTAGGAAGCACAATAAAGTAAAGGAAAATTCTACTGTTCATTCATAATTTGCCTAATCTAATGATGTCTCTATACTTTTAATTTGCCTAATCAAGTCCTTCTACTTTAACAAACTTTCCAATCAAGTCTTTCCGACACTAAATACGACCAAATTCAACTGAAGTGGCTGTTCGACGATGACGACGTATGATGCCGATAAAATATGCGGATGCCCACATGGACATGCCTGGAAAAATTTAGCCAATGTAGACGACCTCGAAGTGCAACATGGATAATATAATGGACATCCACGTCACAAACAGAGACATCTGACGGTCACACCAGCTGAATTTGGCCTGATTTGGTGTCAGAGACATTTGATTAGAAAATCTGTAAAAGTAGGACTTTATTTAACAAATTAAAAGTACAAGGGACTTGATTAGAAAAAAGGTGAAAGTTCAGGATAAAAACAATACTGCCACAATTGCTATAGCTAATATTAATTATCAAAAAGCAACAACTAATCCACAGTCAGCAGATTAACAGAGAGATAGTGGCAATAGCTGATAAATTACATTATAAATTCATCTAATCTGTATCAGCAGAAGAATGCCTAACCTGACAAGACAAGTAAGTCCATTTTGTACCACACGAGCAATGAAAGGAATGGTCACAATGTGTACTCAAAATTCCGCTGGTATCTGGGTCCAATCTCTCTGACATTAAAAAAAAAAAAAGAATTAGCAACTGTGAACAACTTTCTATAAACTCATCTCACTGCAAGGGAAATATAATCAGCAAGGGGGCACTAGCATGGCTTACCAAGACAAACTGGACAAGAGGGTAGCTCCGTAAAGCCCGATGGGGGCGTGCTAGCTACATCAGCTGATTCCGTATAGTCCACTTCGTGCAGAAATAGAATATGGCATACCTCAGCCTGAATGTCCAGAAGACGAGTATTAAAAGTGAAACAGAAATTTACTATGTGATCTCACGGCAAGCAACAGGTGCAAAAATTGCAAATACCTCAGCAGGGGAGAAATTCTTGCCATTGAAGGTGCAATAGAAACCATCAGCAGCCTTTTGATCGGTAAGCTCGATCAGCACACTGTACCTATCTTCCATCCCATCATTCCTACATCAAACGCACAATTCGCAATACAACGATCACTAAAACCATTAAAAAGCATTTAAAAAAGAACCCAGATCGGAAAACCCAGTTCCACCGTCGGAATGCTTCCAAAAAATTGAACTTTCATCATAGGATACCCCCTAAGGCATGATCATGAGCAAATTTTTGAGTTTCGAGTCCATCTTTTAGATTTTTCGTCAGCGAATTCTAATTCCTCGAATTCTCTCTTTCGCTTGCCCAATTCATCTCACCAACTGAAAAAACCGGTCCGAAGTCCCGAAGAAGAGGAGGGCAGAAAACAGAAACGATGGAAGCCTTACCTGATGAACCGGAGCTCGGAGACGTCGTCGATCCGGGGGCCGCAGAACCGGATGAAGTCGTCGGGAGAGAAGTAATTAGGGACGGCGACGACGAAGAGGGTGGTGGAGCGGGCGCCGGGGCTCGAGAGGGGCGCGTGCTAGAGCGTCCGGAACAGGTGGACCATGCGCCTCCGCTCGGTGAACCTAGGGCGGCGGCGGCGGCTAGGAGGAGGAGAAGCCGCCGTAGTCGGTGGCGAGGGGGTGGTCGGTGTCCACCGAGTGGACCCGGAGGAACAACATCTTTTCCCCTTCGGGCTTGCTGCGATCGCCGGGGAGAATCGCCCGCCGTGCGGAGCAGAGAGAAGTCGGTGGAGGAGGTGCGCCTTCTTCCGGTGCTACTTTCCAAAAAAAAAAAACACTAATTGGTGCAATATGAATAATATATTGGCAACCTTAATTTCAATAATTATTTAAGAGGAAGAAGAACATTTTTATTCATTTCGGGTGTTCGAAATATTAAAATAAAAAAAAAACTAAATTTGAAATTGATAATACGTAAATTGTCATCCGATTTCATTGATATCAAATTACTTTTTGATTGAGCAAGTCGAGAATCATGTGAATTATGGTAAGAAGTATGTTATGTGATTGCTTATGAACCAAATAATTTTGTAATCATCTCATTCTCATTTACTATTAAAATGATGATGCATCCTGATTAACATTTGTAATGAATTTTAAAAACATTGAAAAAGTAAAAAATGAAAAAGGCCTAAATTGGCCTAGTGGTGTATTCTATTTCTTTTGCTTCATCTAACAAACAAAACATGATAAAAAACAAGCTAGATTACTCCTAGATATTCTAAAATTGAAATGCAAGGGCAATTGAGTGTCTATTCGACATAAAATTGCTATTACAGGTGATTATTATGCGGGCCTAGTTTGGACCAACATCAGGACTAATGTTTTGCTCAAGCTCACTCATAAAATGAATCATATATAGAAATGTTGGGACACGGCTCAAGTGAAGGTCGGGCAAGCTAGGATTTTTTAACATAAGGATATTTTATAGTCTCGGGGTCATGTCTCTTATTGTGATGTTGCATAGGGTAGATTTTATAGTCTCGGGGTCTTCCTCCTGACATACTTTGGCACAATTTGTCTTAAAGTGGTACAATTAACATTCTCATTGACTTGTAGATTTTATAGCCTTGGGGTCTTCCTCTGGACATAGTTTGGCACAGTATGTTTTAAGTGGTACAATTAGCATCCTAATCGACTTCTGCTCAAGTCTAGTGGCGATAATTTGTTTTATTATATTCATTTAGGCTGACTGAAAGTGAAAAAGAAGAACATGAGATTGCGTAGAAAGCGTTGCATATTCGAGTTGGAGACAAGTTTATCTGATTTTAGTTAGCAAGCTAAAGGATCATAGAACAAGGTTTAGTTTTCGCAGGTGGCTTCTTTCTTGTTCCTTTTGCGTCGTGCTGAAAGTACTTTTCTTATGTATTTTATTTATTCTTTTTAATTTGCTGAAGTAGCATTTGTTAGCACTTAGCAGGTTCTCTTTTCTTGTTCTTTCGCCACCAAAAAAAAAAAAAAAAAAATCATCTTCTTCCTGTGTTCCTATTATGAACGCCATTTGAGTGCAACAGCACTCAGACCTTGGATGAATGTAAATACTTCGCCATGGTCTATCTCGACATTTTGCTTATTGGACTGCAATCTTTGGGAATCAAGTTCCATCTTTTTGAGGATGATAGTCTTTAACTGCAGTCGTTAAACACTGCATCGTTGGGGACACAAGTCGGTTATTTCTCCAGCTTTTACAGTTAACAGAGTTGATTTTTTCATTTGCAAATGGACACAGAGCAGGTAGAAGCATGACAACGAGCCTCTTTTGATCTCATCTATATTCCTATCACCCTTCCCTTACTACGCTAACACCCACCAAAGACTACTTTCTCTCAGCACATGAGCCTCTATTGTCATCGCAAAGTGCTTGCACTTCAAACAAATGCAGAAGTAAGATGTGCAATCTAAGAGTGTCTGATTTGATTCGTATACAGCAGGTTCAACCCTCGGCAAGTTTGGATGTTGCATCTTAAAAGGCACATTCTTCTAAACGGCTGAATTTGCAGAATCAATAGCAAAGTGAACCTAGTGGGCACGTTTTCTCCAGACATTTCCACAAAATTTGGAATTTGTTCCCCTTACAAATAGGAACGATACTGGGTTTTCCTCTTTACCAAAAAAAAAAAAAAAAAACGATACTGGGTTTTCCCCCTTATGAGAAGATGTTCTTGACCTGGGAGTTTGGAAGGGAGTAAGTGCCACTTAAAAGCTGTTGTAGTTTTGGAGATGGTATCAAACGACCTCTCAAAAAAGTAATCTCTGTACGCCAAACATTAATTATTTTGACCTTTTACAAAATCATTCATATATTTTTAGACAGTCGTTGAATAAGTTGGGAGGCAAGTTGGCAGAGCGAGCTTTTTTGTGAGGTGTAATAAGTCAGAGTTTAACATTATATGGATCAAAGTCTTTAATCACGAATAAAGAAATGGCAATACCACAATCACAAAACTGAGGGCAGTTGGTATAATCGAAATTTCATTTAAAACTACTGTTGGTATATAAACTTTTTTTTTTGTTCCAAAGACAAAAATTATAAATATATTACCATAGTAGAACAACATATAGAAGAACTGAAGTTGAGAGCTAGACTTTTTAAATTTTGGGGAAAAAAAGTTTCTACAATAAGTTTTTAGGTACTACTTTCAAGAATGCTTTGATTTGATTTGCGGAACTGTAACAACTAAATTGAGAATGGTCTTTCTTTAATTTTCAGCGTCTGGCTGAGTATATGCATTTACAATGTCAATAAGTGCCCGACACCGAAACTCAATTGAAGAGGAGGACTGGGGAAAGTCAGGGAGTTGCACCATCCACAACCCCTCCAAGTATAGAGGTTCTGCAGAACACTGGGCAGTGAAATACCACCCTCGGGCCCCCTTGCGTCCGCAGATGCTGCTAACAGTACTTTTCCTTCCTACTTACGACGAATGTCAATAAAATGAAAAAACAATTAACTACATTCATGCCATTCTTGTTTACTTATCAAGCATATGCACACGAAGTGACACCTGCTTATTTCCGTCTTTAGCTGGGCTCCGTGCTCTTTCTGGTTGGAAATGATTACTCCAAACGCACGGGTAATAGGGTCCTCCTTTGACGCCATCTTTATCAGTCATCTTACCGAATGTTTTCTGGTATCCAATAAACACCTTAAATTCTTTGATCCGTTAAAGATGACAAGGAACATATTGCTGTCAACACACGTTACATACACATACACGCGGTTGGCAATATTATGAAAACCATATGAAGGAATAAAGTTTTGAGGTTCAGAAAATGTACCCGTTTATCCACATTTAGTATTTTTTCATTCTTTGACTTTAGTGACAAAATTATCCTGCACATGTGAAGAAACCGTATGTGTGCTTCATTCATGTCAAATCAGATGGGAGGACTAAGTTCTCCAGACAGCTTTAAATTGACTAAACTCGTCTAGAAGTTGCATCAAGTACAATCCATAACTATGCTTATCTAGGAAGATTAGCCCACATGACTCGAATGAAGATGAACAAGATGAGTATACTTTAAAATGCTGCATAATTATTCTCTACGTTGTATGCATATTAAGGAACTCAAAAGGCATCTAAACCCACATCGCTTAATCTGTGAAGCTCGAATAAGGGTTATGTCGACCAAGAGCATATTCTTTTCCTTTTATTTTCTATGTTCTCGAAGTTGGAAATTTCAACACTACGCATCATGAACAACCAATGAACTGTTATTGGAATTAGTAAATTTTTAATGTTGCAATTAAATTTTAGTCCCAAACCATCACAGAATTATTTGCAAATTTTTCTAGTGTGCAAAATTGCACTTTGAACTCGAACAATGACCGTGGAGTTTTGAACATTAACTTTCTGCCGATAAAGTTAAACCTCTAAGGCAATAGCACTAAAACATCAAAAGGGAAACAAAATCACAGATGAAACATACATTAACAAAGGAACCAAATAAGAGAGAGGTCGTCCCCGTCTCGCCACCTTTTTAAAACTTCTTCAAAAAAATTACCAATAGCAACATCATCTTCTTGCCACGTCCTTTAACCAATATTAACTCAAAATTGGTCATTTCCCTCCAAAGTATGGTGAAAAGCAGGCATATTATCTATTCGATAAATTCTCACACGACATAAAATGACTTTTCCTTGTGCCTTTAATGATGTGTCATAAGTCATTTATAATCACAATTCAGATATTTGCATTGGGTGTTGTAGTTTCTCTATCCTCTTCCAACTACTTTCACCCTTTTTACCTCAATTTGTGACACCATCTAAAAGTTCAAACTATGTGAACTCTTCCTCTTCACATTACCATCCTCACTTTTTTCTCATCTTCTCAAATGTTATTCCGACCTTCCCTCTCATGACCGACCGACCTAACTTAAATGAATTATGACCGGCATTGACTTGGGCCATTAGGTCCAGCATGATAGAACTCAGGCGGGCCGACCCTAACCCGAATCTCTCTTCAACTGAAATTCACATGCCACATGGCACGCTTCCATTAGTTAAAATCCTCGCTGTCTACAATAGAACATATGACGCCCAATGGTCTAATTCAATTTTCGTGATAACTGTGTGGGAGCACAAAACTCTAGTTTAAAAAAAAAAAAAAAAAAAAAAAAAACAAAGCTATTCTACCACCGCCCAATCATTACATGTTCCGACTCCTTCGCTGGTCGCGCCGTCGACCATCAATCTCAGGAGGATCACGTTTGTTCATTTCATCGAGAGCACCATTCCAGAACTATTTTAAAAAAAAAAAAAAAATGGAGCAAGGAAAATTCATCTCAAAAAAGCGATTCCGTTCGATTCAGTTGGCGATTTCAAGCGTTCTGAATTGATCCCAGTGGCGGTCGCCCGCGTCAACAGCCTCTTCAATGCCGCGACTCATCTCCTTCGTTTCCCTTCCGCGGCCGAGAGCTTCGAAATGTTGTCGTTCCGCTCGAAGCTTCTCCACCTGTTCAGGTTTCGATCATCGACACGTTCTATAGCTTCTTTCAGTGATTCGTGCGCCAAACCGCGGCCTCAGTCCACTTGATTAACCGGGTAGCATCTCCTGTTCTGTCGTCACAAGTAAGAGGCCGAGAGTCCGATTCTCTTATTATGATGAAATTGATCATAGCTGACTTTTTTTTTCTTTGACTTCGAACATCATGTACTGATTTAGGTTGAGTCTAGTTACAAATTTGGGTTCGAAATGGCTTTGATCTGTTCCACAACCGATTCACCATAATCTGTTCGATGAAATGTGTCTCAGACCTTGGTGTGAATTGATTCCAGTAATCGTCCGATTTGAAAGCACATTAGTGATGTTCACTTGATATTGTTTGATTTTTTAATCTTTAGACATGATTACGAGTATACACCAATAGTTGCCAAGGATGAAACTGACTCTCCGTTTGTTTCCTCGGTGGTTCCTGTGATCTTTTGGTGATTGGTGGTGGTTGGCGAGACGAGAAGGCTTGGAGTCACTGGCACACGCGTGATCTTTGGTGATGATCATAGTACACCCTGTTGAACAGAATTCAGATGACGTCGCTGAGCATGAATCGCGATCACGCCAATTCAGATCACTAACTTTGGCCGACACATGTTTCGGTCACTAACTGGAGCAATGTTATGGCTACTTGCTAGCCTTATCGTTGCTGCTGAGTTGCCTCACAATTTCCTCAACCGCCGAGCTTTTCTTCTGTCCATGCCTTGCAGTCCATCGTTGCCATTGTAATTGCTGTGGTAAACCTACCTTGCCATACCGCCATGCGTTACCGATATGGATTGACGTACCGATAGAGCTATATCCACTGCGTTTTGTTAAAAACTGGATCACCTCATACCACCGGCTTGTTTCTGGTCCAACTGATTTTTAGAGTTGACTGTATATTCTGATTTCCTTCACTCCTTTGTTTTTTATGTTCAGGATTTTGCGCATCTTCTTAAACCGAATCATGGGAAAGCTAAGCGGTTCGAAGTCCAGTCGTCATGGGGTCAATACTTTGTCACAAAATCATCGCAGATTACCTGCTTTGCCATTCCTGTCTTGTCCTTTGGTTATTGATTACTCCACCTTCGTCAATTTCATTGTCCAGAAGCAGGTGCTAAATCTGAGAACACCCACTAAAATGATATTTTATTTGTGTCGTCTACTTCCTGCTTTATTCTCTGTGCATGACATATTCTACTTCACACGTGCTGTCGAGGGAAATCATGGTCGACAATCAATATGAAGTGAGCAAGTTATATTTACTCTCTGTCATTAGTTGATAAGCTTTTGGGTATGACAATCAAGGAATGAAACCAGTTAGTAGCTTGCTCAGAATTAGTAAATGAGGATTTATTTCTTTCTTGGAAGTGTCAATGTCATTGCTTTGTCTCTGATCGTGGAAAGAGTTTATTGTTCTTTTTGAACTTGCATAAAAATCGATGGAATGCTTATGAAGCAGTGAGATACCCGAAATTTACAAGTTATATGAATTGGTGTGTCCTGTTGTTGCATATGCTGTAGTTTAGCGGTTATTGTTCATCTATGTTTGCTGAACCGTTTGATTTATCACTTTCAATTAACAAGATTTTGATAAAGACACGTGACAATTGTGAGAGATGCATTGAAACTGGCACTTTGGTGATGACAGTGCTCCTTCGTGTCACACTATGTACTTGTTTTTAGGAAAAATCATTTATGATGTTGGAGAAGTGAATATGTGTTGAAGGTGCCAACCCCTCGTGATCTTGGACCCACTCGTTGAAGAAATGGAGAGGTATAAACGTAATTACTTTCCTTCTCTTCGCAACAATTCTGCCATTCCCATAGAAGTTCCAAGAGTACAATGAGGTCACTTAAAAATAAGAAAACAGAAAATGGAGAAACATTTTGAATCGGAAGTAACTAAACTAGTGTTCTATTATGGTTTTCTCCTAAAATATGTGGTGCTTAGAACCATTGAATTGAGAGAGAGAGCTTTCCGGAGTAATGCTTACAACCGTGGCTGATCAGTCAAATAGCACATTGGACAATGTACAAGACTATGTTAAGCAGGGAGAACTAAGATAGGTATCCGCGTGCTTTATTTTCTTTGCGCTTCCAGCTGAGTTGAAGCTAGATGTATATAGTCGGCATGCATCTATGAAAAAGTATATCTACAGTGTCAGAATAAACGAGGTAAGTCTGATAATTATAATGGAGGTAATATACAGTTTGCAGGCCCAGTAATGGACATGTGACGTTTGGCCAACAAAATGAACATATGAAGCACAAAACCAGAAACAAAATCTTTCATTGTCACCTGTCAGCACTGGTAAAAGCATCACGCACCTGCAAACTTCAAACATCTCACTTAACTGAGTCCAAACTCCAAATCTTTGCATGGAAAAAGAATTGGATAACAAAAATGTTCACAGCATACAAATAAGAGGGCGCATGAAGCTATTGCTTCAATTTTGCTGCTGAAGAGCACCCCACTAATTTTGAAATCCTCGCTACAACCGCAACTGCCACAATTTCCTTCAAGTGATTCACAGTATGAATTCATCTCCCCAAGTTTTCCGTCAACTTTTGATTCATTAAGTTGAGGAACGTAAGTGTCCCCAACATAGTCCCAAATTTGCTTTGTTCTAAAATCTAGAGAATAGCAATATTGTGTATTTTTCCAATGGCTGATTGCGTGCTTATCTTTGCATCGACAAATCCAAAAAGGAAAAGCTGTAACAATACAGCCTACCAAAACACTAAAATATAGAGAGAGCGAAGATTCCAGCACATCATACACCTTCCACATCTTCCAAAACCACATATCAGACAGACCCAAAGATTTTCCAGTGTTCCACAAATAAAGCAGGCCGGCACCTCATCTTGCTGCTGGTATAGTCGGCAAAACTGAGATAGAGCTGAACGAAAATATTCTTGACAGTTAGTTCACTGATGGGCATCCCTGATGATGTTGCAATATGAAACCGCATATCCGATAATGTTTAATTCTCGCAATCAGATCAAGTATGTGCCATACTTGAAATCTTTAGCAATGTAATTGAACCTTGCAATAAAATCAAAGGAAGACCCTTGGCACATCACCAGCATGGGAGAATATCATATTGACTTATTTTAAACATAAAGATTGACGAATCAAGCAAAGGCTAGTAAGCACATGTCCATCAATGAATATCTTACAGGGCACTTTTCATCTTTTGATATATATTCGAGTTCAAACGTACTTTTGTGCTACAAATTCACATGGACAGAGTATTATCACAATTAGTAGAATATCGCTTGAAATGTGAAAAATGACCATGCACCATCTTTATCTAACAGCCAGGAGAAGTTTGAGGTCAAAGATCAGCATTTTGACTTCATTATGATAACCAGTGTAAGCAGTGAGTACTTGAGTTTAACACATAAACTCGGTATTTTATGATTCGCCGATGCTATTATGATCACCCTTTGACTCGCACTAAATTTGACACGGGAGACAAGACCATTAGATCAAATAACCATGATGAGACCCTACAAATATTTTCGAGTATAAGAAAAAACAACAATAAGTCCAAGAAGCCACACCATTACCTATTCCAAATTATCAAAGAAATGTCATAACCATTTTAAAGTGTTGACAAAACCTCCACATAAATATATGTTAACAAAACTATCCATATTTATATCGTTCTTGGTAATCGTAAAAAAAAAAAAAGTGTGTCAGTTAATATCCACGCTGAAAGGATTCTTCAATTGTCTAATAAAGAATAAAGAGTTTTTATCTGCGTGGATATTAGCAAGTAAACTGCGTGGATATCAGCAAGTGAACTGTATTGATGTCAGCAAGGCAAAGGCTGGATATTAACAAGGCAACGGATTGGATATCAGTAGAGTCCTACAAAAGTTAAGTGTAGGCACGAAACTCTTGTCTTGATTTACAAGATTATTATTTGAGACATTTTATCTCATTTTTAACAACTTGTGATTTGGTATGGTTGCCTTTTAAGGAAATATTGATTGTCTATCTCAAAGATTATCTAAGTAGAAGACTCAATTCTAGTAAGATATTTTGATTGATTGGCAATCATCTTCAAAGGCAAGTTTCTTTCCATAGCAAAAGCCCTCCATTTTTGGGAACCAAGGTTTGATTGTATGGGCGATCAAATCTACGAAAAAATCGCATCCAATATTCTTCCTAAAATATATTTTGTTTTACCTTTCACTATGTAATCATCATTATTACATGCATTTTCTTGTTTATTTCTTTCATAACAAAACGTGTAACCAGTACACTGCCGTCCCCATGAACTACAGTATCCACCACATTAACATGTCTTATTTTGTTTGAGGTAGTGTATTAAACATCTTTAAAAAATTTATCCTACTTAAGAAACAAACAGCAACCATTTGGTTAAGATAATATATTTATGACAGTGTAATTGGTCAAGGTCATGACATTGTAGTATAGTCAGTTCATAGTATCCAATCACTAATGACAGAGATCTATAACAAGTATTGCTCGTTAATTTTCTTTTCTATATTTTATTATTGATTAAAAATGCAAGTCCAATCAAGTGTGTTGGATCTCAAATTTCAATCAAATGCACTTCTCCATGCACTTGCTTGAAGCTTAAGATCTATGGATTTCATTGTTTGCATGTTGTCGTGGGATGTCAATCGCAACATTCGGATTATTTAAGGTTTGTGCAGACGTGGTATACCATTAACATGTAATCCAAAATATGGGCCTGAGATTCCACCCACTCAGTAGGGGCCAACTACAGTATTTTGCGAGTCCATGAAAAGGGAAAAAGAATGGTTGACCAGAATCATCTCGTTTATCATGAGATGGATTTAACATAATTTAGTAACTCTATTAGTTATTGATTGTTCAAACAAAATCGGCATAATCATCCAACTTGCCCAAACAAGGACAAACAAATCTTCCCGTTTTTACTATTAATTTTTTTAATTGTGTTGATAATCTAATATCCATACACTGTACATTCTCCAAAATTGTTACTATATTAAATGTGCTAATATGCTTGTAACTCCATTCGACGTGGGATATAGAGTCTCACCTGATTCCTGTCTTTAGTAAAATTTCACATCTAATCTTCAATGGATATTAAACAGTAGTAACAAGGTGGCTCTTTATATAAATTTGATGGTTGTCTTTTGATTTTCTAATAAAATAGGTCTCTTCTTCAAAACTATATGCCAACAGACATATCATCATCATTAAATGCTATCGCAATCTACTTTTTTATTTATTTGTTAAAATTAGTTGGAGGAGAATAGGCACATTCTGCATAATGCCGCGGAAATAATAAACCAATGAGTGATGTTTGTGTGATTGACTCGTTTATATTAGCACCGGGAGCATGGGAGCATTGCTATGCTGGTGGGTTTTCTTTACCATTTCTCTTATTAACAGAAAAAGAAAAAAAAAGAGAGAGAGAGAGAATAAAAGCAAAGTCAAGTCAAGAAGCACCAGCGTAGGATGGTTCCACGCACCTCCAGGCTCCTACAAATTGCTGTGGAAATTACGCGTGCATTGATTGCCCCGTGGAAATTAGTCGGTGAGAATTGATCGTTGGTTTTCATTTCTATTTCTTTATTAGTGGAAAAAGCAAGTAAGAAGTATAGGATGGTCCCTGGCACCTTCTTTGAAATGCTGCGGAAATTATGCGGGCAATGCTTGTCCTTTGGTTTTCTTTTCCATTTCTCTTGTTGATAGAAAAAGCAAGGCAATGCAAGGCAAAGTCTTCCCCGCTATGAATAAATGAAATATTTAAATATAAATTATCATTCAAAATAAAAATTTGTTTTTATTAAATAATTATTTTAAATAATATAAGTAATATATTTTTAAGAAAATATTTTAAATGACACAATAAAATATTTTCGTTTATTAATTAATTATTTTAAAAAATTAATAAATTAAAAATATTTGAATTATCGATGATAATTTATATTTAAATATTTTCATGGACGACAATTTTTTTATTAATTTTAATAAGTAATATAAATGATTATTTTTAAAAACTATGTTTTGAATTCTTTTTTTTGTGGAGCAAATGCACACTAAAAGCTCCAAAGAAACATCCGACTGATGTTATTAGTTATTAAGGTGCTCCATGAAGGGCCAAACGTTAATTCCTCGAAGTTGCCATATCACCTGTAGTTATCAAAGAAACTCAAAAAAATCTACTCACTTTGATATGAGCTAGACAAACTGGTGGACTAGAGTGAGCCGTGTAAGATGGACCAAAGATAAGGATGGAATCTTGAACACCCAATGAAACGAGAGATACATATATCACAAGATAAGGCTCGAAATTCATTTATAATATTTTCTTGTTTTGTGGCGTGTTTAGGTTGTTGACAAATCATGTCTTTCGTTCTCATGGGATGCATAGGAATCCAATATCCTAATATATAATGTAGGTGCATTTCAAAGGTTGTGGTCTTCAAATATGCAAACTTTTTTTTTCTAATAAGGTGCTAATTTGTCTTTACCTTAATGTGAGTGAAAATCCATCACTGACCTCATCAACACTTTGCATGATCTAATTTCAAATAGTAGAAGATCAATGGGCAAGTTGAGCCTAGAAATCCTTGCCCAAGATCAATCATGATTAAAGAATGGGGGAAATACTACAAAAAAAATGCTAAGGGCACATTTAAGTAACCATTCTGTTTTTCGAGAACAATTTTTATTACAAATGATTTTTTTTGTTCCCATAAACAATTTTTAAGTATTTTAAGTTGGTTGATAATTGTTCAAAATTTTTATTCTTGGAATAGAATTGCGTTTGGTCCCTTTATGAAAATTCATAATCCAAGTAATTTTCTTTTAATTTTTAATAATTTTAATAATTTTTCTTAATTTTTCTTTTCTTTTATTTCTTTTCTTCTTCTTCAATGGTTGCCAATTGCCCGCCTTGGGATAACCAAGGACCTCACTAGAGTGTCGCCGACCCTCGGCGAGATCATGCATCATCGGCTGAGCCTCGCCGATGGCTAGGTGAGGCCCGCCATGCCAGTGGCTGGACGAGCCTCCTATAGTGGCGGTTGAAGAAAAAGAGAGAAGGAAGAAGAACAAGAAGAAAGAAGAGAAAAAGATAAAAAAAAAAAAATGGATTAGCTTAATTTTGGAATTATTCTCGAAACAAAAAATCAACTTTTTTTTTTAACTTCTTGATTCTTTTCCAAATCTACTTCCAGAACAAAAATAAAAATAAAAATTTATTCATAGGAATAAAAATTTTACCAAAGAAATCCATGTTACAAATCTACTCTAAAAAATAAAAGAATATAAATTATTATTATTTGACAAGTTGTCAAACGCATCCTAAATTGCCATATAGATACCCTAGATCTGTTTGGAGAGAATTTATCTTTTGTTTTTTCATTCATCTTTTTTAATTTTTGTTGCACTCTCAGTTTGACATTCCTTAATCTTATGCAATTAAAATATTTTTACTCACATTAAGGACCCAATTGCATTATCATTTGAATTATATTCATAAAATTATATCATTTGAAATAATTAATTAGTAAAAATATTTCAATTATCAATGATAATTTTTTTATACTTTTTTTTCCAAAGCGAGCAAGACTTTGACTTGTCTTGTCTTGCCTTTTCTATCGATAAGAGAAATAGAAAAGAAAACCGAAGGGCAATCATTGCCCACGTAATTTCCACTACACTTTGCAGAAGGTACTGGGGACTATCCTCTGCTTAACTTGCTTTTTCTACTAATAAAGGAAATAGAAATGAAAACCAACAATCAATTCTCCACCATCTAATTTCCACAGGGCAATCAATGCACGCGTAATTTCCACAGCAGCTCGCAGAAGGCGCGTGGAACCACTCCTGTGCTGGTGCTTCTTGACTTGACTTTGCACTTTTCTGTTAATAAGAACGAAAAGAAAACTAACCAGCATAGCAATGCTCCTGTGCTCCTTCACTCGTCCGATTATTATTTCCATGGCATTATGCGGAAGGTGCGTATTCTCCACCAACTAATTTTAATAAATAAAAAAAAAGAAAATAGATTGTGATAGCATTTAATGGTGATAATTTGCTTAACGGCTTATAGCTTTGATGATGAGGTGCATTGGAATTTTCCTTTTTCTTTCATTAATATTTTTTATTTATTTAAATAAATTACTAACTCATTCACATATATTTTCAGATAACGAGAAACCCTTTCGATTTCCATTATTCATTCAAATAATGGAAGCTTCATTCATTTCCTCTAGGTATTTTGCCTCCCAAGCAAGTAAAAATCCAGGACCTCATCCTTTCTTGCTACACTTCTTGATCCTCAAAAGAGTCTAAACCAATATTTATCATTTGTCTAGACAACTTAAAGGTCTATTTGGCAACTTGTCAAATAGTGATAATTTATGTTCTTTTGTCCCGGAATAGATTTAGAACATAAATTCATTTGGTAAAATTTTGTTCCTAAAAACAAAATTTTTTTTTCGAGGAAGTAGTTTTGAAACAGAATCGAGAAGTAAAAAAAAAATTGATTCTTTGTTTCCAGGAACAATTCTAGAATCAAGCACCTATTTTCTCTTTTTTTCTTTTTTTTTTCTTGTTAATCTTCCCTCTTTCTTCTTCGTCAACTGCTGCTATTGCTACCGTTGCTGTCCGCCGCCGTCCACTGACCACCGTTGCTGGCGATCAATTGGCGAGCTCGTCGGAGGCTCGTTAAGCCAAGGTGAGGTCCCATGAGCTCGTTAGTGGCCAGGCGGGCCTCGTCGAGGCCTCCCCCAGCCACCAGCGAGGCTCAACTTTGCCTAGATTTAGAGGTCAATTTGTGCTCGCCTTGGCGAGCGGGACTCAACCTCGCCAAGCCACTACAAGGTCAAGCCCCGCTAGCAACCAAGCGAGCTCAACCGAACCTCACCTAGTTGTCGGAGAGGCTCAGCTGACAAGGCACGGCCTCGCCAAGGGCCAGCGATGCTCCGATGAGGTCGCCGACCCTCGTCTAGCCGGTCGTCGGTCATCCTAAGGCCGGCGACCGACCACCTTGAAGAAGAAGAAGATGAGAAAAAAAAAAGAAAAAAAAAAAAAAAAAAAATAAAAAATTAATTTAAAAAAAAAATGATTTGAAGTAGAACTTTTAAGGATGGTGCCAAATGCAATTTATTGAGGAATTGAAATTTTGAACAATTACCAAACGGCTTAGAAATGATTCCCGAGAACAAAATAAAAAAGAATAATTTCTAATCGAAATTGTTATTGGGAATAAAAGCGTTACCAAATGCGCCTTAAATAACTTACAAACTTTTCTCCTCCTAGATATGTAGGATTTCAAAATTTTCTTTTCCTTGGGGAGGGATTCAACCATCACAATGCCCATCAATTATTAGAAGCATCGTTAGGAAAAAAAAATGCGCTCTACAATGCGAAAAAGTTACCTTCCATATTCTTCCTTAAAATATATTTTGTTTTATCTTTCACAGTGTAATTATTATTATATCTATCATCTTGTTTATTTTTTTCATAACGAAACACATAACCGATACCATGTTGTCCTCATAAACTACAATGTCCATCATATCATAAAGTCTTATTATGTTTTTTTTTTTTTTTAAATTTCGTTTGTAAATTGAGGTTGTGTATTAAACATCATTTGGTTATGGTAATATATTTTAATAGTGTGATTGGTTTGGTCGTGATATTGTTGTATAGTTAGTTCATACTATCCCAACACTAATGATAGAGACCTATAACGAGTAGTGCTCATTAATTCTCTTTTCTATATTTTGTTATTGATAGAAAATGCAAGTCCAGTCAAGTCAGCTAGATCTCAAATTTCCATTGAAGCATCACTTGCACTTGCTCGAAGCTTCAGGTCCATGGATTTCATTGTTCGCATATTGTTGTAGGATGTCAATCGCAAAGTTCGGATTAATTAAGGTTTTTAAAGAGATGTTTGGGCATTAACATGTATTCCCAAATATGAATTTGAGATTCCACGAACTCGGGTGGGGCCAACTACAAAGTTTTGTGAGTTTGTGAAAAGGAAAAAGAAAGGTTGATCAAAATCATCTTGTTTACATCGTGAAATGGATTTAACATAATATAGTAAATCAATTAGTTATTAATTGTGCTAACAATATGTCATAATTGTCCAACTTGCCCAAGCAAGTACAAACAAATTTTCCCATATTTACTATCACTCCATTTTTAATTGTCTCAATAATCAAATATCCATAAATTGTAGATTCTTCACAATTGTTATTGGATTAAATGTGCTAATATGCTCGTTGCTCCATTCGAACTGGAACATAGAGTTTCAACCGATTCCTGTCTTTAGTAAAATTTCCACATCTAATGTTCAATGGACATTAAACAGTAGTAATGAGGTAGCTCTATACACAAATTTGATGGTCGTATTATGATTTTGTGATAAAATTAGGTCTCTTCCTCAAAATTATATGCCAACATGCATATCATCATAATTAAACGCTACCGCAATCTACTTTTTTTTTCTTTATTAAAATTAGTTGGCAGAGAATATGCACCTTCCACATAATGCCGTGGAAATAATAATGTAACGAGTAATGTTTT
This sequence comes from Eucalyptus grandis, assembly GCF_016545825.1. Taxonomy (NCBI): domain Eukaryota; kingdom Viridiplantae; phylum Streptophyta; class Magnoliopsida; order Myrtales; family Myrtaceae; genus Eucalyptus; species Eucalyptus grandis. The sequence continues at coordinate 28,231,843 of NC_052614.1, read as the reverse complement.
TGTGATTGACTCGTGTATATTAGCACCAGAGGCATGGGAGCATTGCTATGCTGGTTAGTTTTCTTTTTTATTTCTTTTATTAATTGGGAAAAAAAGCAAAGTCAAGTGAAGAAGCACAAGAATTGCATGGTTCCATGCACCTTCTGCAAACAGCTGTGGAAATTACGCGTGCATTGATTGCGTTGTGGAAATTAGATGGTGGGGAATTAATCGCTGGTTTTCATTTCTATTTCCTTTATTAGCAGAAAAAGTAAGTCAAGTCAAGAAGCAGAGGATGGTGCCCGACACCATCTGACGTAGTGGAAATTACGCGGGTAATGATTGCTCCTTGGTGTTCTTTCCTATTTTATCTTATTGATAGTAAAGGCAAGGCAGCTCAAGTAAAATGCTAACAATTAGTGGAAGTCACAGCGGTGGGGGAGCATTCATGAGCATATAGAGGGAATTATCCATCGAGCACGCCCACTAATTACTAAAAGCACGGTAAGAAAAAAGAGGATTAATACTACGAAAAATCCCAAATTGATATATCTATGATAAATTTACTTAAAACTAATTTTTTGAATACAAAACCTTTGAAAAATTTATCTCAAACTGATATACATGTGATAAATTTACCTTATATTAATTTCCGTTAAATTTTACTGTCAAATTATTAAGTTAAATGACACATTACAATAAACTAGTTTACTAGTTTATTTGTTTATCACAGTTATACCATTTTTGTATTTTTTGTGTTATTAATTTTATATATATATGTCACAAATATACCAGTTTGGGGTTTGTGGCGGTTGGGTAAATTTGTCATAAGTGTACCGATTTGAAATTTTTTGTGATCACTTTGGATAAATTTGTTATAAACGTACCAATTCGGGATTTTTAGTAGTCAAAAAATTAGTTTAGGGTAAATTTGTCATATATGTATCAATTTAGGGTTTTTCAAGATTTTAACTTAAAAAAGATATCCACTTTACGATGTGAAAAAGGAATTGCATTTCATTTTCTTTCCCAAAACTTTAATTTGTTTTATCATTGCTATTTAACCTTTATTTCGTGCATATACTTATTTATTTCTTACATAAGGATACATGCAATTGGTAAACTGTTGTCTTTGGGAACTACAATGTCAACTATATTACCATGTCTCTTTTTCCGTTTTTACCATTTGTACTTTGAGGTGGTACATTAAAAATGTTAACAAAAACAAAGTCTACTTAGGAGTCAAGTCAAGCGTGAAGAATCTCAAATTTCGATCAAAGCTTAGACACTTGGTAGGAGTTTCAAAATCTATGGATTTCATTGTTCACATGTTATGGCAGGATGCCAACCAGGATATTTGGATTATTTAAAATTTGCATAGAAATGGATCTAACGTAAGGCGATAACTCAAATAGTTTTTAATTATGCAATCGTCATGATCGCCCAACTTGCCCAAGCAAGAACAAACAAACATGCCCATATGTACCATCAAATTGTTTTTTTTTTTTTTAATTTTCTTGATAATCTAATATCCATTGAGATATAGGGTCTCATTCGATTCCAATATTTGGTATAATGTTTGTATCGAATCTTCAATTGACTTTAAACAATAATGAAGTGACTCTACACACATGAATTTGGTGGTCGTCTTATGATCTTCTGATAAAATGGGTCTCCTCTTCATAACTATTCGTCAATATGCATGCCATGATCGTTAGGCACTAACATGCGCAAGTAAGGGATCTTCATGATTTTAAGTCGGATCGGACAGTGATCCTGCGCATCCATCCTAGAGAGAGAGAGAGAGAGAGAGCATTATCGCAATCTACACAATCGGAATTGATTGTTGCTTCTCGGTTCTATTTCTTTATTCACAAAAAAAAAAAAAAAAAAGCAAGTCAAGTCAAAAAGCACACGTACCTTCGCATGATGCTGGTGTGCAATAATTATCCTATCCATAGCACGTGACTTGGTTAGTTGAATGGCACATCCATCCTACGCAGAGAGAGAGAGCATTCTCGCAATCTACACAATCGGAATTGATTGTTGCTTTTCGATGCTATTTCTTTATTCATAAAAAAAAAAAAAAGCGAGCCAAGTGAAAAGGCACAAGTACCTTTGCACAATGCTGGTGTGTAATAAATATCCTGTCCACAGCATGCGACTTGGGTCGTTGGATGGTAACTCAGCATTATGTGCCCTTTTAGATAAATCTCCTTTGAAAGATAAAAAAGAGAGTAGATTTTGGATTGAAAATAATAAATTGTCCTTACTAGAATATCTAAACAAAGTGTCCTAAATGTTATAATATGTTTTTGTGATTGACTCATGTCTGTTAGTACTGGCAGCATGGGAGTCTTGCTGGTTAGTTTTTCTTTTTTTTTATTTTTATGAATAGTTAAAAAAACAAATCAAGTCAAAAAGCACTTGCATAGAATGGCCCCACGCACCTCTAGGTTCCCAAACCTACCGTGTAATGCCGCAAGTACAAGTTAATTTCATAAAAAAACACGAACTTTAAATGTTGTCCCAAATCTCACCCGAACTTTATTTTATTTAAAAAAAAAACACGAACTTTAGGTGTTATCTCAAATTTGGCCCGAACTTTATTTTGTCTAAAAAGCACGAATTTTAAGTATTATCCCAAATCTAGCCCGAAATTTATTTTGTCTAAAAAAATGCACAAATTTTTATTTGTGTCCTAAATCTGGCCATCCATTAACCCTCATTCCACAGTTATTCGACATGGCATTTCCACGTCAGCAATAATATCTAACACAACAAAACAATGCTGCATTTGAGTGTTTAAAGGAAGTATTAAATTTAAGTTTGTCTTCTAATGAGGTAAACTTTATAGATAATTCTCATGGGAAAAATAATTCAACAGCTTTAGTTCCAGGGGACGAGGCACATAGCTAGGGCCATTAGATCAATTAACAATTGGCAAACTGTTTGTAATGTCATAAGCTGTGTTGAAAGCATAAGATTACATTGCCTTAAAGCGAGATATTAAACGTGTGCATCTTGTAGTTAAATAGAGATGTGAAGCTTATTTGTAATAGAATTAATTTATTTTGTCTCAAATAAAGTTTGGGCCAAATTTGGAGCAACCTTTACAAAGTTCGTCTTTTTTTTATAGATAAAATAAAGTTCGAGTGATTTGGGACAACCCCAAAGTTTGTCTTTTTTTTAGACAAAATAAAGTTCGGGCCAGATTTGAGATAACACCTAAAGTTCGTGCTTTTTTTTTTTTATAGAATTGACCCCGTGGTTACTATCAAACAACATTTTCTTTCATTTTAAGTACTTAAAAATGGTCTGAAATTCAGTACTAAAAAATTTCATTGATTATTTTCCAGTTTTATCTAAACAAGCATGTACTCGCAGCTTATTTCTCACATATGATTAAGTTCAGCATTGGCCAAAAAAAAAAACAAGTTGAGTCAAGTTGAAAATTGAGTTATAACACATAAGGTTTGACTTGAAATTACCAATGCAATCATTTACTTTTAGCCATCAGCGTACAATGCTAAATATATTTTAGATCTTAACAACTTATTTGGTTTGATTTCTATCTTTTTCTTGATGATGAAGCATAGATCAAGTACGTTAATCCACATATCAACAAATTCTCCATTAATGCAAAATATTGGGCAAGACACAAGTCTCCAAATACGAAAGAGTTTATGCTTACAAATATGAGGAACCAACACATATCGCATTCTTAGTCTCCATATACTAATTTTTACTTTCTATTCCCTTGCACCTCTCATGGTCAAACTTTTGCTTAGCAAAAATTATTTAAAAGATTCAAAATATGCAGATATAGATAATTATACAATTATGTTTGTAATTTAACTTAAAGAATGTACATATTTAATTTTTTTAAATGTAAAACATCAATTATATTTTTAAGTGCAACCTCGGCACAACAAAATTTTCTTTTATTTTGAAAAAGGTAATATACCTCATTAGTAATTAGAGAAAAAGGCCAAGAATGGAGCCGCCTCAGTTAGCGCTGTCGAAAAGTTGTTGCACGGTCCCCATCTCCTTTTTCGAAAGCCAAAAGAAATCGCTCGAAAGCCCAACCCCCAAGTCGCCTCGGTCGGGGAGAACACGGGAAATTGCTCGAAACGTGCGCCACGTGAGCCGGCGGGGGCAATTCGGTACATTCGGAGTGGCCGAAGATATCCTCGAGATGCGAGGCGGGGGCCACAGGTGGGCTTCGGTTTCTGAGCAGCTGACGCTCGTAGCTGTCAAGCAAAGTGGAGAGGAGGAGCGCCGTGGGTCCGCTTGAAGAGACAACTTAGCCAGAACCCACGAAGCAAATGTCCTGCTCTGTTTTCGTGGATAAAAGGGTCTGGGACGGTTGGACGGCAATAACTCAGCATCGTTCGAGCAAACGCGGGAGAGAGTGTTGAGTGTAGTTAATCCTAGGTCGAAGACTGAGAACTGGCAGAGATCACGGCAGTGGGTGGATTGTGTTGTTTCAACACTTCTCAGGTAATCGATTGCTCCATTTTCCTTTGACGAGCTTCGATTTGAGTTCTTAGACACATTTCTGCATTTCGAGATTTGGATTGTGAAATCTACCTTTTTTCTCAAGACTCAGCTCGATTAATCTCCTTTTTGGTCAATTAGACTTCATTTTTGTTTGAATTTAGTTACGAAATGAGCCCTGACAGAGATTTCAGCAATTCCCAAGTGTGGGATTCCGTATATTCTCATCTCTGTTTCTTGCTTTCCTTTGAGGCTCTACTCCATCAATCTCTTTTACTGCCTTTGTAGGTGATTACGAAGGCGGAGCCTAAAAGATTCGATATGTGGGGCGTCTTCCTCGAGCTCTTTTATTGCCTTTGTAGGCTATGCTCCTCCAATTCTCTCGAGATGGAAAGAAATGAACCCACTCATTCAGAAGATCCGAATTCCGGGGCTTCTTCCTCATGGTCCTCTCCACTTGTAGGTGATTATGAAGGCGGAACTAAAAAGACAGAAGGAAATGATTACGAAGTGTTCTTGAGCTTTAGAGGGAAGGATACTCGTAAAGGCTTCACTGATTATCTCTATACCAGTCTTGTTGATGCAAGAGTTCATGTGTTCAGAGACGACAATGAGCTCCGTGTTGGTGAGGAGATTGGACCGGAACTTCTCCGCAGTATTACACAATCTAAGATCTCCATCCCAATTATCTCAGAGGACTACGCTTCCAGTAAATGGTGCCTTCATGAGCTGGCTCATATGTTGAAGTGTAAGAGAAATGAAGGGCAAATAGTTTTGCCCATATTTTACAAAGTGGAACCCTCACAATTGCGAAATCCTAGTGGTAGATTAAGAGGTGCTATCAATGCATATAAAAAGAAATTGGGCAAAATTGTTGCAGAGGAATGGGAACAAGCGCTTAAGGAAGTTAGTTGCTTAAAAGGATGGGAATCGGAAAGAGTTGAAAACGGGTACACTATTCTCCACCAAAACATTGTTGACTTCTTTTAACCAAATCTTTTTTGAAAAATAATATAACTGTTACCATTCTAAATTGAAATTCGTTGTTATTTGATAGGCATGAAGGGGCATTGGTTAAAATTGTTGTCGGAAAAGTTATGAGCGAGTTGAAAAGACTTTTTCAGCTAAATGTTCCTGAACTATTGGTGGGAATTGATGATCCAGCTGAACATATCATGAGCAAGATAGATGATACATTCAATGGAACATGGATTATTGGAATTTATGGAATGGGCGGCATTGGTAAGACAACTCTTGCAAAGGTATTATACAACAAACTCTCTAGTTGTTTTGAGGATCGTAGCTTTGTGGCAAATATTCGAGAGACATCTGAACGTAAGGGCATTGAATGCCTACAAAAGCAGCTCATTTCTGACATGATAAGAAAATCGTTTGATGTGTCTAATGTTGACGAGGGAATCGGTGTCATCAAATCTCGATTTACAAGTAAGAAAATTCTCGTTCTTCTTGATGACATGGATGATATTGCTCACTTGAATGCTTTGTTTGGAGACCATAGTTGGTTTAAAGCAGGAAGTATAGTCATCATAACAACTAGAAACAAGAGTATTCTTGACAAGGCTAGGGCAAACCACATGTACCCACTCAACGAGTTGCCTTTGGATAAATCATTGATTTTATTTAGTAGACATGCATTTCGAAAGGATTCTCCTCGGAGTGATTATGAGGTTATCTCTAGTGATGTTGTATCTACTACTGGAGGGCTACCCTTAGCTCTTGAAATTATAGGTTCATTTTTATGTGGACAAAAAAAAGAAGTATGGGAAGATACATTAAAGAAATTAAAGCAAGTGCCTGATAAGAAAGTGCAACAGACGTTGAGGATAAGTTACGATGCATTAGAGTATGAGGAGCAACAGATTTTTTTGGATATAGCATGTGTCTTTATTGGAACACATAAAAAAGTCCGACTCATATGTGGGATGCGTGTGATTTTTTTCCGAAGAAGGGGATTGAAGTATTGAGTCTTATGTCCCTAATTAAAATTGATGAAGAAGAAGGCACTCTAATGATGCATGATTAGTTGAGAGATCTTGGAAGGGAAATTGTTCGCCTAGAAAATCAAGGGAAACCTCAAAAGCGTAGTAGATTATGGAATACTAAGGAAGCTGCAGATGTGATTTACAATAGCAAGGTAAGATTTTATCTACTTCTCTCAATTAGTGAATGTGAGCCCATCTTCTCTTTTATGTTTTGAGATAAAAATTATTGTCAATCTGGAGTCCCTAAAACTTGCCACTTCTACTAGCAAAAGAGCTCTTCTGGTTAATTGCTTCATTGTTGTTTTTGCCTTGACTCTTGAACATAATTGAGGACCGATTTCTTGGTTGTTGATGAATTATATGTACCTCTATCTCATAGTATTGTGATGAGGACAATCTCCTTTGTAACTTCAATGCAACTAAAAAATTACAAAAGCATAATATTTGACAGAGCACTTTCAAAGAAAAGCTGATTTTCTATAAATTGTTGGCGGCCATGCTTTTCCCACGAACATGTTTGATGCACATCCATGATGTTTGGATTTTTTATTTGATTTCTTGTGAGGTCTTTTCATTCTTTTTCCTTTTACTGAGTACTGACTTTCTTATGAGTTGTTTGCTATAATAAATGAGATCTCCATTCATTTATGATGACTAGCTGGTCCCGTATTTTTTAGAATTGGATTAAGTATAGTTTTCGTCTCCTAAGTATTACTATTTATGTGATTTAGTCCCCTATCTATTTTTTTTAAAAAAAAATATTATAGTCCATTGTCTTTCACAATTTATGTAATCATGTTCTTTGCTGTCAACCATTAGTCATCACCATCAATTCGATGATATGACTTTCATATTTATTTAAGATATATACGCAACCTTGCAATGTAACCCTCTAAACAAATATTATTTTCGTTCTATAGACTTTCTATAACAGTGCATAATCTTTTCTATGAATTTGCTACTATTATTTTTTAATTTTCTGACAATCGATAATATTTCTATTAATTCCCTAATAACATTTATTGGTCAAATATTCACTATCATCCCATAATAATCACTTCTACATAGCTCAACTCTTAGTGAGCATCTGATTTAACAAAAAGATTTACTTAATTTTATATCATCATTTGTTAAATATGGGCTAGCATGTGACCTAATTCTTGTATCAATTTTTTATTTACCAAATATTGACTGCCACGGTATAATAAATATTTCTACATTGTTCAACTGTTAGCAAGCAGTTTATTTAGCACATATTTAGTACATTTCTATCATTTAATTGTTAAATGTGAGCTATAATGTTACAATTTTTTTTGGATGTTATTATAATTTACTTATAAAATATGACAAGATATTTTCTCATAATGAGTATGCCTAAAACTTTTAATCATTACGGCCATCACTTATTATACATCTCGTTATACTTATTATTGAAGTTTATGTTGTCATGTAATAAAGCCCTCTGACATAGGTTCTTTTTTCTTCTATGATGGACAATTTTTATTAGTACATCTACTTGTAAAGCATGTTTAAATAACTTTTTTGGTGATGATGGTTACTTTTTAGTCATAATGAGACACCTTTGCAAGTTGTCACTACTTGTCAAAATAGTTTTAGATGGAAGTAATAGAGCCATAGGTTTCTGCTGCGCACTCTAGTCTCAGTATCTCGATTTTCTCTATTAGTCTAAAATTTGACCAATTTGCAAAAATTAAAGGTGGTCAACGACTTACACTATCCATCAAATACGAATGGAACGCTACATCGCCCGATCCATTTCTCTCTAGCTCTTCCCATTTCATGTGTCAGGGTTTAAGGAATGAGTTGGATGCGTGTCAAATGATTGATGAAATAATTGGTAACGAAGCAAAAGTACCTTGCAACATACTCATGCAACTCACCATCTCACATTCTTCTTTTGATTCATGCGTACTTTTTCTTTTTTCTCTTTTCTTAAAGTCCGTCCACAAAGGTAGTCTATTCATATTGAGTTAATTACTTATTCACATTCTACTTAATCCTCCAAAATACCAGATGTTACATTACAATAGACTTCTACTACTATTATGATCTTCAACACTTGATAAATAGTACCTAAATAGAATCTAAATATTCTGCTTTGGATTTTTTGCATTATAAAGAAGGACACTATACAAAGAAGTTATCACCAAGTTATCACCAAAAAAAAAAAGAAAAATAAAGAAGAAGCAAAAGATGTTGCATAAAGAAGTATGTGTTATTAAAAAATAAAAATAAAGAAGTGGAAAGGACAAATGGAAGTAACGAAGGAATGTTAATAAATGTTTAAATTATTTGTTGAAAGGGACACACTCTGGAAGTTCTTTCGATTTTAGGAATAAATCTGAGAAGGTCATTCCTGGCGGATGCGAAATGGAAAACATTCTATATTTTACCGATAAAGATTACACGTGCGTTGCATGTGAGTAGAGGCACTTTTCCTTTGTTTTAGGTCTCTAGAGGATCGCTGAGTTATGACTAATGACATAGCTCCAAGGATTTCTGATATGGATTTCATCTTTTGCAAAAGAAGGAAACTGTGTAGCAGAATTTTAGTGCACACGTGAAGTTGAGTTTCAATATGGTTGAGCAATCGGGATACTTTTTCGAAAAGTTCTAAACCTATTATATAACAACCAATTCAGTTTCAAACTTTTCAATATGATTAAGGCCTCTAATTATTTTTTTCCTCAATGTAATCCTTTTATCTTTCACAATCTGGGCAATCGAGCTCTTTGCTGTTAAGCGTTAGTTAACAACGTTAATTTGCCAATGAGGCTTTTAAAATTATTTATTATGTATGTGCAAATATTATTTCCGTCCAGTAGACTTTTCGTTGTAGTACTTCGTCACATTATTTTTGTCCTATAGACTTTTTGTGGTAGTACTTCGTCTGTGACAATGGATAATTTTTCTATTAATCCCATTTCTTTGGCAAATATATGCTGTCACGTTGACAATTATTTCCACGTCATTGACCTCCTAGTGAGCATCTTAGTTCCCAAAGATTTAGTTGACGATTATATCATTATTTGTTAAATATGTACTATCATGGTAAATAATATTTTTGATCCATGTTTGAGAAAATTGTCCAAAAAGTTCTAAATTTATTGTACTTTTTCCAATTTAGTCCTAAATCTATTAACTTCTTTGTCAATTGAATTCATTTGGCTAATTTCGATGGAAAATTGCTTATGTGACCAACTGACATGGTGCTTTTTAATATTTTAATATTTTACTTATTTTTTTGGGGGGTTTTTACTTCTCCAAGGGGGGTTGGAGTTACCCTTGCGACCCAAGGGTTGTTGGATGACCCTTGCCGGCCATAGTCAAGGGCTGATTGATCCTCGTTGACCTAGGCGAGGGCCACAACGCCCTCACTAGCAAAATCGAGGGCTCGAGCCCTCGCCTAGAATTGGCGAGGGTCACGACGCCCTCACCGGTGAAAGTGAGGGCTCGAGCCCTTGCCCAGAATTGGTGAGGGTCGTGAAGCCCTTGCCAGATTTCGCCAAGCGAGGGTGGCAACCTCACTCAAGGCCCTCACTTGGCCAAATCTAGTGAGGGCATCACGGCCCTCGCCTATGGCTAGCTAGACCCAAAAATAAAGAAGAGAAAAGTTAAAAAAAAAAATCAAAAATCAAAACAATTATAAAAAGAAATGTTACATTAGCAATTTTCGGTCAAAATTGGTTGGATGGGCTCAATTGAGAAGAAGTTAAAATATTTAAGACTAAATTGAGAAAATTGAAAGGTTTATGATTGAATTGGTAAAAATATAATAGGTTTAGGACTTTTTGGACAATTTTCCCTCCATTTTTTATTTGTCATAAATTAATACCACGTTACAATGCATATTTCAACATCCTTCAATTCTCAGTAAGCTTTTCATTTAGCACATATTTGGTACGTTTATAATATTAACTTATTTAATATGAGCTATCATGTTATATATATTTTTTATTGATTTGTTAATATGATTCACTTATGAAATAAACAGAATGTTTCTCATGTTAAGTATCTATGGAACTTTTTAATCTTGACAACCATCACCTGTATGTATGTAGTCATATAATAGAACACTCTAACAATATATTCTTTCTCTTTCTTTCATCCACAATTTTAGTATATTCGCTTCTTGTAAAGCATGTTCTTTATTATTATTATTATTATTATTATTATTATTATTATTATTATTATTATTATTATTATTATTATTATTATTTTTTTGTGATGATAGATATTTTTAGTCACAATGGCTATCCACGCAGCTTTTCAATCATAATAGTTGTAACTTATTATACATTTAGCTGTACAGAATTACAGGCAGTCATATAAGAGATGCCTCTAAACATATACTTGTTTTCTTCTATGATGGTTTATTTTATTTATACTATTTCTAAAGCATGACATATATAAATTGTGATTATGGATAATTACAATTTAATATATGAATTTTAATCATTTAATAATTAATTTGTGGTCATGATTTAAGCTTAATCATATGGTATGTGATCATATGAACATAACTATTTTTTGTTACATAATTAATAGTACGATTGACATAATAATTATAGCACAATTAAGCAATAATTAATATAATTAGTAATTGAGATGATCATTTTATTATGAACATATAATATTAACTTATGAAAAGTTTCAATAACCATATCTAATAAGGAGCCAAACATTGTCCTAATTAGTATATTATAAATAATTTTTAACCTAATAACTGATAATGAATTATGAATTATCAATATAACATAATCACTATTTCATCAACTATTTGCCTATTATCTATTATTCTATTTATTAATGATATGATATGTGCTTAAAGTCAAGATAAGTATAATTGATGTTAGCATTACATAATTACCATAACTGATTTTAGTTATAATTAATACGCAGTTATCAACAATATAACATTGATAGCGTGAGAAAAAAAAAAAGAAAGACGTGTATTTTGGTTGATTTTAGTTATTACACAACGAGGTGATAGTTATTATAATCTGGCTACAATAACTTTCATTGCGAGTAGCCATTGGTGCTATAACAGTCATTACTGCAACCATACATGTTGTAATAATCTAAATGTACTCTGAAAATCCATTGCTATAAAATATATATGTAAATAAAGCGTATAAATGTGTAAAACTAAATGGCACAGGTTATTTGGTAATCACATACTTACATTCCAATTAATCCTAAAAAATTGTGAGATACTAGATTATTGTAGAAAATGTAGAGTCTTAAATCTTGTGACTATTAGGATCTACAACACTAGAAAAATAGAGAATCTAGGCATTCTTTCCATGCAATATGGGAAGAAGACGTAATATAAAGAAATTGTCACCCAGAAAAAAAAAAAAAAAAAAAAAAAAAAAAAAGCAAAAGAAGCTGCATAAAAAGTATTTGTTATTAATAATAAAACAAAGAAGTGGAAATGCAAATGTAAGTAACTAAAGAATATTGACATATAGTTGTATAATGTGTCGACGGGGACCCGATGTGGAAGGTCATTCAATTTTAAGTAAATGGGCGTTGCATGTGAGAAGGGGCATTTCTCCATTTTTCTAGCTAGCCAGAAAATTGTTGAGTTATGAGTAATGGCATAGCTCCAAGGACATATGTATTCTTGATCTTTAAAAAAAGAAAGAATTTCTGTGTAAGACAATTTATTGGATAAGTGAAGTTGAGTCTGCTTAAAATTTCATGTAGTCATGCAATGTATTTAAATGCAAAAAGAAGATGAATTGCAAATCACATAACAAACATAATATTTCAAAACAAATACCTTCTAAATTACTATAAAAAAACAGGAAGAAACTTGTCTATTCAAACTTACCCTTTAAAAAAAAAAAAAACAGTGTCTGTTAGTGTAAACATAAAAGAAGTAAATAATATTAACTGATACCACTAAGTGCAAAGAAAGAAAAGAACTAAATATAATACATGAACCGTTAGACAAAGTCATCTACAAATATGCCACTGAAAATGCGAAGAGGAGTATCTGGTCTAAGCATGTAACTTCCAAGGAAAGCATCTATTCATCAAAATATGAATAATGTACTATTTGTTAAATGTCATTTTTGGAAGAAAATGTCTTTTCATGCAATAGCAAAGTCAATGACATTAATTGATGGGTACTTACTTATATTTTATATTGGAGAAATCAGAGAAACGCTAGTAGAAAAAAATAATAAAAAAACGAACCACATAAATAATCATCGGAGCCTAACTAATCACTAAAAATTCGAAAAGTGACGCATCTTTAAATGTAATACTTTGAATGGGCATGTTCGTTAATGAGATCCTATTTTCATGAAGCAAATAATATTAGCAATATATTATTTGGAGATCCTATTTTTATCATTCAACAAATTGTGTATGGTCAAGAGTAAAGACCACAAAACTAAATGATTTCGTTTAGAAGAGTAATGAGCACTTCCCAACAAATATTCATGATCCCGATATCTATGTACGCATAAACATATCTGAAAATTAATTCCCGAGTCACGGTTTCGTGAAAAGTGTAAACAAGAATTTTTAGAGGTGAAATTATATATTTGTTTACAACGTTACATTGTACTTCTATGAGAATATATATTTGCAATGATATGCTTTTAACAATACTTTTATAATTTGATTTGAGAACCATGTATTTTCAAAAAAACATATATTAGCAAACATACATCTTCAATCCCATAATTATAAAAATTCAATGTTGAAGTATTATCAAAATTAAAATTTCTCCCTATTAAACTGGGAAGTTAAGTATTTGAACGATACATACATGATCTTATTTTCATATAGAGAATCGTCAAATATTACATTTGAATGGTAACATAGCTTTACACTTGCAACTTTTTTAGAAATTTATAAAAAGAATGATAATTAGTAATAAAATTAAACAACTTCAAAACCATATACTTGCACAGAAGTAATATTAACATAATATGATTAATCTTCATGTCCAATCTGGCTATTAGCAAGGTCTTATTAATCTACAGGCAAATTGGTCAAAAAATTAGATGACTGCTATTGCTTTGTAACAAAATTAACACGAAATGAATAGATAGCATTAAACATCCGTAGTAATAAAAAGAGAAGTAAAAATCATTTATAGAACATTTGATATATGTTTTCATCAACATGAAATGAAAAACACTTGTTGAAAAAACAATTGATAAGATGTAAAACACATGCGTAATTGTTGGGATGGAATTCTTGTTTTCATTTTGCTATTGAGAATTGCAAACAAGATACATAAGAAAAAGAGGGGGATTCTACAATTGGGGTTCTTGAGTATTGATACATGTTTTGATGATAAGTTTGATAGATGTATTCGAACCATAAGAGCCACGTTGTTCCTCATATAAAGGATGTGAGTTAGGGTTTTGTTGTTTCCCAAATAAAGGGCATGAGATTTGATAGATATATTTGAAGTAGTATGTGCATGAAGAGAGGCCTTCTATTGTAATTTTGAAAGGATGCAACTTTTGGAAATTTAAAACGTGCAAATTGTGAAGGACATAATTGGTAGAGGAAAATTAGGGGACTCCCTATTAAGCTTCACACTTTTATATAGATTAGATAAGTAATATGTAACCATAATCTATCATGTCATGAAGTCGAAGGTGAGAACCCTACATCATAATAGTATGACAAAAAATTTTAAATGATACATTTTTTCTTATATATAGTTAGTCTCATCCCATCATCCAATACTATGATCCACAATGTTTTTAAATCATAGGGCACCGATAAAATTGAGGTCCTTTGTCTCGACAAAGATGATGGGCAAGAAAGCTACACGGTTGAGAACTTTAAAGAATTGACCAAGTTGAGGATCCTTCGACTGAGCGGAGTGAATCTTACTGGAGATTTTCACAACTTACTTCCTCAATTAAGATGGCTTGAATGGGAGAATTGTTGCTTGGATTTTGAAGAGGCTAACTTTCACCCAAAGAAATTAATCATACTAGGCTTGGAGGATAGTCAGATTTCGGAGAATTGGGGAGGATGGGGCCCACTAAAGGTAAGATGTAGAGAAGGCATATCTCCTATAAATAACCATGTGTTATCAGTGGCCCCAATTGCATCAAGTTCTCCTTTATTTCTTCTGAAGTCCTTTCTCATATATTTTCCTTAAAGCATAAGAAGAATTTATAGGCACTTAAATATGTCAGAGCTTTTTCCCTTTAAATTTTAATGACCAGTCATGCTTAACATCAAACCTACTAATAAAAACTCTTTTACTTGTGTTAATTAATATCTATCAAAGATATAATTATAATATTGTGCCTATCTTAACTTTAATCTAAATTGTATATGGTTTCTAGTTAATTTATCCAAATGCAAAATAATGTCTTTTAGCAATTCTTGTTATATGTATATATGGATCTTTTTTCATGGAGAAACACAAACCCTCACAGTGACTTGTGTTTTATATACATACTAAAATCTTAAATTCATTGTTACTTTTAGAGTAATGGAAATAATTTGTGAACTACTCTGACTTGTTGAACACAATATTTATTCATTATTATTGTTGATTGTTGAAGTCACCGTACAACACATTTATAAAGTAGTAATGTTATATGAGTAATAAAATTATCCTTGAAATGGCATTTAAATATTTTTAATACAACACATTTTTTATATCTTATACATATAGCATTTAAAAATTGCTTTCATAATTAAAATAGCCATTTCTCTTTAATTTCATAATATTGAAAGAAAACAAGGCACCAAATGAATGCATCTCTTTTCTTCCATTTGACTTTGTCATTTGTAATTTGATAATAAAATTTGCATATCTCTAATTAACAAATAACAACATAATCTTAACTTTGAAAAAATAAATATGATATTTTCTATGAAATTTTATTAGCAAATAATTGTAGTTAGCACTCGTACATCCCTAGCGCTCTCTTTGCAATGATATGCTTAAAAACATTTATATACTAGCTTAGCGAATACACTATTGAAAAGAAACATTTAAAATTAAATAAGACAGCTGTGAAGAAGTAGGGAGCACACTTATTTCTTCTTTTGTCCAATCTCAAAATGGTGACCTCTCTTTCTCTCAGATGGCAACGGAGCTCAAAACTCTCATGCTTTGGAATTGTGTATTGAGAACAACTCCTGACTTGTCTGCTTTCAATAGCTTGGAGACTTTGGAACTTAGAGATTGTCAGGATCTAGAAGAGATTCATCCTTCTATCAAGGACATTAAGACACTTGTCACCTTGATTGTCATAAATTGTAACAAATTGAAGGAGCTACCACTAGGAATAGGTAGAATGGAAGAATTGAGGGAGCTTGTCATAAATGACATTGATATACGAGAGATTCCAATTTCAATAGGTCGTTTGACAAAGTTGGAGACTCTAGATGCCTCACATTGTGGACTACTTGCTCGACTTCCTGAATCCTTGGGATCTCTTATATCGTTAACTCAACTAAACCTCTCAGACACAGGAATTGAAGAATTACCTAAATCCATTGGATCTTTGAAGAAGCTTGAAACATTAGATGCCTCTTATTGTGCATCATTAGTCCACATACCCAACTCAATAGGCGATTTAGTATCTCTGTCTTACCTTAACCTGACAGAATGCAAAAAACTTACTCAACTTCCAAACTCCATAGGCTCCCTTGTGTCTCTATCGCAATTATTATTGTTGGAATGCCAATCGTTGAGACGAATTCCAGACTCGATAGAAAAGTTGACATCATTGACTACGTTGCATTTGAAATCTACGGCTATTGAAGAATTACCTGAATTCATTGTATCTTTAAAAAAGCTCAAGACTCTAAATGTCCCTTCTTGTGCTTCGTTAATTTGCATACCTAACTCGATAGGTGATTTAGCATCTTTGTCTCACTTGGACCTAACAGGATGCAAAAACCTTACTCAACTCCCAGATTCCACAAGCACCCTCGTGTCTCTATCGTGGTTGTCATTGTCAGGATGCCACTCATTGAGACAAATTCCAGACTGGATCGGAAAGTTGACATCATTAACTGAGCTGGATTTGAAATCCATGAGTATTGAAGAATTACCTGAATCCATTGGATCTTTAAAGAAGCTCGAGACTCTAAATGCCTCTCATTGTGCATCGTTAACACGTATACCCAACTCCATAGGCGATTTAGCATCTCTGTCTCACTTGGGGTTAAAAGACTGCAAAAAACTTGCTCAACTACCAGACTCCACAAGGTCCCTCGTGTCTCTATCGTGGTTGTCATTGTCGGGATGCCATTCATTAAGACAAATTCCGATCGGATCGGAAAGTTGACATCATTGACTGAGTTGTATTTGAGTTCTATGGTCATTGAAGAATTACCTGAATCCATTGGATATTTAAAGAAGCTCGAGACTCTAAATGTCTCTTCTTGTGCTTTGTTAATTCGCATACCCAACTCGATAGGTGATTTAGCATCTTTGTCTCACTTGGGTTACAAGAATGTAAAAACTTGCTAAACTCCAGACTCACAAGCTCCCTCATGTCTTTATCGGGGTTATCACTATCGGGATGCCACTCATTGAGACAAATTCCAGATTGGATCGGAAACTTGACATCATTGACTGAGCTGAATTTGAAATCCACGAGTATTGAAGAATTACCCGAATCTATTGGATCTTTAAAGAAGCTCCAGACTTTAAAGGCCTCTCATTGTGCATCGTTAACTCGCATACCCAACTCCATAGGCGATTTAGCATCTCTGTCTCGCTTGGGGTTAAACGACTGCAAAAAACTTGCTCAACTTCCAGACTCCACAAGCTCCCTCGTGTCTCTATCGTGGTTGTCATTGTGGAGATGCCACTCATTGAGACAAATTCCAAAATGGATCGGAAAGTTGACATCATTGACTGAGCTGCATTCGGGTTCTATGGCCAATGAAGAATTACCTGAATCTATTGGATATTTAAAGAAGCTCGAGACTTTAAATGTCTCTTCTTGTGCATCGTTAATTCGCATACCCAACTCCATAGGTGATTTAGCATCTTTGTCTCACTTGTGGTTAGAAGAATGCAAAAAACTTGCTCAACTCCCTAATTCCACAAGCTCCCTCGTGTCTCTATCGCGGTTGTCATTGTCGGGATGCCACTCATTGAGACAAATTCCAGACTGGATCGGAAAGTTGACATCATTGACTAAGCTGGATTTGAAATCCACAAGTATTGAAGAATTACCTGAATCATTGGATATTTAAAGAAGCTCGAGACTCTAAATGTCTCTTCTTGTGCTTCGTTAATTCGCATACCCAACTCGATAGGTGATTTAGCATCTTTGTCTCACTTGCGGTTAGAAGAATGCAAAAAACTTGCTCAACTCCCAGACTCTACAAGCTCCCTCGTGTCTTTATCGGGGTTGTCATTGTCGGGATGCCACTCATTGAGACAAATTCCAGATTGGATCGGAAAGTTGACATCATTGACTGAGTTGGATTTGAAATCCACGAGTATTGAAGAATTACCCGAATCCATTGGATCTTTAAAGAAGCTCGAGACTTTAAATGCCTCTCATTGTGCATCGTTAACACGCATACCCAACTCGATAGGTAATTTAGCATCTTTGTCTCACTTGGGCTTAGAAGAATGTAAAAAACTTGCTAACCTCCCCGACTTCACAACCTCCCTCGTGTCTCTATCGTGGTTGTCATTGTCGGGATGCCACTCATTGAGACAAATTCCAGATTGGATCGGAAAGTTGACATCATTGACTGAGTTGTATTTGAGTTCTATGGCCATTGAAGAATTACCTGAATCTATTGGATATTTAAAGAAGCTCGAGACTCTAGATGTCTCTTATTGTGCATCGTTAATTTGCATACCCAACTCAATAGGTGATCTAGCATCTTTGTCTCACTTGCGGTTAGAAGGATGCAAAAATTTGCTCAACTACCAGACTCCACAAGCTCCCTCGTGTCTCTATCGCGGTTGTCATTGTCGGGATGCCACTCATTGAGACAAATTCAGTGGATCGGAAAGTTGACATCATCGACGGAGCTGGATTTGAATTAGTATTTGAATTCCATCCATTGGATATTTAAAGAATCGAGACTCTAGAAGTCTCTTATTGCGCATGTTAATTCGCATACCCAACTCGATAGGTAATTTAGCATCTTTGTCTCAGATGAGCTTATTGAATGCTTGCTAAACTACCAGACTCCACAAGCTCCCTCGTGATCGCGGTGATTTGAGCATCTGGATCGGAAAAGTTGTCTGCTAGTTGTATTTGAAATCCATGAGTATTGAAGAATTACCTGAATCTTTTGGATATTAAAGAAGCTCGAGACTCTAGAATTGTGCATCGTTTTGCATCAACGATAGGTAATTTAGCATCTTTGTCTCACTTGAGCTTAGCAGAATGTAAAAAACTTGCTAAACTCCCAGACTTCACAACCTCCCTCGTGTCTCTATCGTGGTTGTCATTGTCGGGATGCCACTCATTAAGACAAATTCCAGACTGGATCGGAAAGTTGACATCACTGACTGAGCTGGATTTGAATTCCACAAGTATTGAAGAATTACCTGAATCCATTGGATCTTTAAAGAAGCTCGAGACTCTATATACCTATCATTGTGCATCATTAACTCGCATACCCAACTCCATAGGCGATTTAGCATCTCTGTCTCACTTGGGGTTACAAGGCTGCAAAAAACTTGCTCAACTTCCAGACTCCACAAGCTCCCTCGTGTCTCTATCAGGGTTGTCATTGTGGGGATGCCACTCATTGAGACAAATACCTCACTGGATCGGAAAGTTGACATCATTGACTGAGTTGTATTTGAGTTCTATGGTCATTGAAGAATTACCTGAATCCATTGGATATTTAAAGAAGCTCGAGACTCTAGAAGTCTCTTGTTGTGCATCATTAATTCCCATACCCAACTCGATAGGTAATTTAGAATCTTTGTCTCACTTGAGCATAGAAGAATGCAAAAAAGTTGCTAAACTCCCAGACTCCACAAGCTCCCTCGTGTCTCTATCGAGGTTGTCATTGTCGGGATGCCACTCATGGAGACAAATTCAGTGGATCGGAAAGTTGACATCATTGATTGATTGGATTTGAAATCCACGAGTATTGAAGAATTACCTGAATCTATTGGATATTTAAAGAAGCTCGAGACTCTAGATGTCTCTTATTGTGCATCGTTGATTCGCATACCCAACTCGATAGGTAATTTAGCATCTTTGTCTCACTTGAGGTTAGAAGAATGTAAAAACTTGCGAAACTCCCGGACTTGACAACCTCCCTCGTGTCTCTATCGGGGTTGTCATTGTCGGG
The DNA here is from genome assembly GCF_016545825.1 of Eucalyptus grandis. NCBI lineage: Eukaryota > Viridiplantae > Streptophyta > Magnoliopsida > Myrtales > Myrtaceae > Eucalyptus > Eucalyptus grandis. Next base: position 28,212,044 of record NC_052614.1, on the reverse strand, counting down.
ATGCCACTCATTGAGACAAATTCCAGACTGGATCGGAAAGTTGACATCATTGACTCAGCTAGATTTGAAATCCACGAGTATTGAAGAATTACCTGAATCCATTGGATCTTTAAAGAAGCTCAAGACTTTAAAGGCCTCTCATTGTGCATCGTTAACTCGCATAACCAACTCCATAGGCAATTTAGCATGGGGTTAAGGCTGCAAAAACTTGCTCAACTTCCAAACTCCACAAGCTCCTCGTGTCTCTATCGTGGTTGTCATTGGGGATGCCACTCATTGAGACAAATTCCGATTGGATCGGAAAGTTGACATCATTGACTCGAGTTGTATTTGAGTTCTATGGCCAATGAAGAATTGCCTGAATCTATTGGATATTTAAAGAAGCTCGAGACTCTAAACGTCTCTTCTTGTGCATCGTTAATTTGCATACCCAACTCGATCGGTGATTTAGCGTCTTTGTCTCACTTGCGGTTAGAAGGATGCAAAAAATTTGCTCAACTACCAGACTCCACAAGCTCCCTCGTGTCTCTATCGCGGTTGTCATTGTCGGGATGCCAGTCATGGAGACAAATTCTAGACTGGATCGGAAAGTTGACATCACTGATTGCATTAGATTTGAAATCCACAAGTATTGAAGAATTACCTGAATCTATTGGATATTTAAAGAAGCTTGAGACTCTAGATGTCTCTTATTGTTCATCGTTGATTCACATACCCAACTCGATAGGTAATTTAGCATCTTTGTCTCACTTGAGGTTAGAAGAATGTAAAAAACTTGCTAAACTCCCAGACTTGACAACCTCCCTCGTGTCTCTATCGTGGTTGTCATTGTCGGGATGCCACTCATTGAGACAAATTCCAGACTGGATCGGAAAGTTGACATCATTGACTGAATTGTATTTGAGTTCTATGGCCATTGAAGAATTACCTGAATCTATTGGATATTTAAAGAAGCTCGAGACTCTAGATATCTCTTATTGTGCATCGTTAATTTTCATACCCAACTCAATAGGTGATTTAGCATCTTTGTCTCACTTGCGGTTAGAAGGATGCAAAAATTTGCTCAACTACCGGACTCCACAAGCTCCCTCGTGTTTCTATCGCGGTTGTCATTGTCGGGATGCCACTCATTGAGACAAATTCCTCATTGGATCGGAAAGTTGACATCATTGACGAGTTGTATTTGAGTTCTATGGCCATTGAAGAATTACCTGAATCTATTGGATATTTAAAGAAGCTCGAGACTCTAGATGTCTCTTATTGTGCATCGTTAATTTGCATACCCAACTCGATAGGGAATTTAGCATCTTTGTCAAACTTGAGCTTAGAAGAATGCAAAAAAGTTGCTAAACTCCCAGACCCCATAAGCTCCCTCGTGTCTCTATCGAGGTTGTCATTGTCGGGATGCCACTCATTGAGACAAATTCCAGACTGGATCGGAAAGTTGACATCATTGACTGAGTTAGATTTGAAATCCACGAGTATTGAAGAATTACCTGAATCTTTTGGATATTTAAAGAAGCTCGAGACTCTAGATGTCTCTTATTGTGCATCGTTGATTCGCATACCCAGCTCGATAGGTAATTTAGCATCTTTGTCTCACTTGAGCTTAGCAGAATGTAAAAAACTTGCTAAACTCCCAGACTTCACAACCTCCCTCGTGTCTCTATCGTGGTTGTCATTGTCGGGATGCCACTCATTAAAGACAAATTCAGTGGATCGGAAAGTTGACATCATGAATTACCTGAATCCATTGGATCTTTAAAGAAGCTCGAGAGATTTGAGTTCCACTCCATAGGCGATTTAGCATCTCGTCTCATTGAAGCTGCAAAAAATTAACTTCCCGACTCCACAATCCATTGGATCTTTAAAGAAGCTCGAGACTCATTAAGTTGTATTTGAGTTCTCATTGTGCATCGTTAACTCACATACCCAACTCGATAGGTAATTTAGCATCTCTTTGTCTCACTTGGAGTTAAAGCGAATGCAAAAAACTTGCTCAACTACCGGACTCCACAAGCTCCCTCGTGTCTCTATCGAGGTTGTCATTGTCGGGATGCCACTCATTGAGACAAATTCCTTGGATCGGAAAGTTGACATCATTGATTCTGATTTGGATTTGAAATCCACGAGTATTGAAGAATTACCCGAATCTATTGGATATTTAAAGAAGCTCGAGACTCTAGATGTCTCTTACTGTGCATCGTTGATTCGCATACCCAACTCGATAGGTAATTTAGCATCTTTGTCTCACTTGAGCTTAGCAGAATGTAAAAAACTTGCTAAACTCCCAGACTTCACAACCTCCCTCGTGTCTCTATCGTGGTTGTCATTGTCGGGATGCCACTCATTGAGACAAATTCCTAGGATCGGAAAGTTGCATTGGATCGGAAAGTTGACATCATTGACTTTAAAGAAGCTCGAGACTGTATTTGAGTTCTATGGCCATTGAAGAATTACATCTTTGAATCTATTGGATATTTAAAGGAAGCTCGAGACTCTAGATGTCTCTTATTGTGCATCGTTAATTTGCATACCCAACTCCATAGGTGATCTAGCATCTTTGTCTCACTTGCGATTAGAAGGATGCAAAAAAATTTGCTCAACTCTCCCTAGACTCCACAAGCTCCCTCGTGTCTCTATCGTGGTTGTCATTGTCGGGATGCCACTCATTAAGACAAATTCCAGACTGGATCGGAAAGTTGACATCACTGACTGAGCTGGATTTGAATTCCACAAGTATTGAAGAATTACCTGAATCCATTGGATCTTTAAAGAAGCTCGAGACTCTATATACCTCTTCATTGTGCATCATTAACTCGCATACCCAACTCCATAGGCGATTTAGCATCTCTGTCTCACTTGGGGTTACAAGGATGCAAAAAACTTGCTCAACTTCCAGACTCCACAAGCTCCCTCGTGTCTTTATTAGGGTTGTCATTGTGGGGATGCCACTCATTGAGACAAATACCTCACTGGATCGGAAAGTTGACATCATTGACTGAGTTGTATTTGAGTTCTATGGCCATTGAAGAATTACCTGAATCCATTGGATATTTAAAGAAGCTCGAGACTCTAGAAGTCTCTTATTGCGCATCGTTAATTCGCATACCCAACTCGATAGGTAATTTAGCATCTTTGTCTCACTTGAGCTTAGCAGAATGCAAAAAAAGTTGCTAAACTCCCGACTCCACAAGCTCCCTCGTGTCTCTATCGAGGTTGTCATTGTCGGGATGCCACTCATGGAGACAAATTCCTTAATGGATCGGAAAGTTGACATCATTAATTGAGTTGGATTTGAAATCCACGAGTATTGAGGAATTACCTGAATCTATTGGATATTTAAAGAAGCTCGAGACTCTAGATGTCTCTTATTGTGCTTCCTTAATTCGCATACCCAACTCGATAGGTGATTTAGCATCTTTGTCTCAATTGCGGTTAGAAGAATGTAAAAACTTGCTAAACTCCCAAACACAAGCTCCTCGTGTCTCTATCGTGGTTGTCACGGGATGCCACCTGAGACCCTGGATCGGAAAGTTGACATCATTGACTGAGTTGGATTTGAGTTCATGAGTATTGAAGAATTCGAATCATTGGATCATGGTTGTCATCGTTTGCATACCTAACTCCATAGGGATTTGCATCTTTGTCTCACTTGGGGTTAAACGACGGATGCAAAAAACTTGCTCAACTTGAGACAAATTGGTTGTCATTGTGGGGATGCCACTCATTGAGACAAATTGATGGATCGGAAAGTTGACATCATTGTATTTGAGTTCTATGGCCATTGAAGAATTACCGAATCTATTGGATATTTAAAGAAGCTCGAGACTCTAGATGTCTCTTCTTGTGCATCGTTAATTTGCATACCCAACTCGATTGGTGATTTAGCATCTTTGTCTCACTTGCGGTTAGAAGGATGCAAAAATTTGCTAAACTACCAGACTCCACAAGCTCCCTCGTGTCTCTATCGCGGTTGTCATTGTCGGGATGCCACTCATTGAGACAAATTCCAGACTGGATCGGAAAGTTGACATCATTGACTGAGCTGGATTTGAATTCCACAAGTATTGAAGAATTACCTGAATCCATTGGATCTTTAAAGAAGCTCGAGACTCTATATACCTCTCATTGTGCATCGTTAACTCGCATACCCAACTCCATAGGCGATTTAGCATCTTTGTCTCGCTTGGGGTTAAAAGATTGCAAAAAACTTGCTCAACTTCCAGACTCCACAAGCTCCCTCGTGTCTCTATCGTGGTTGTCATTGTGGGGATGCCACTCATTGAGACAAATTCCTCACTGGATCGGAAAGTTGACATCATTGACTGAGTTGTATTTGAGTTCTATGGCCATTGAAGAATTACCTGAATCCATTGGATATTTAAAGAAGCTCAAGACTCTAGAAGTCTCTTATTGTGCATCGTTAATTCGCATACCCAACTCGATAGGGAATTTAGCATCTTTGTCAAACTTGAGCTTAGAAGAATGCAAAAAAGTTGCTAAACTCCAAAACCCCATAAGCTCCCTCGTGTCTCTATCGAGGTTGTCATTGTCGGGATGCCACTTATGGAGACAAATTCCAGACTGGATCGGAAAGTTGACATCACTGACTGAGCTGGATTTGAATTCCACAAGTATTGAAGAATTACCTGAATCCATTGGATATTTAAAGAAGCTCGAGACTCTAGAAGTCTCTTATTGCGCATCGTTAATTCGCATACCCAACTCGATAGGTAATTTAGCATCTTTGTCTCACTTGAGCTTAGAAGAATGCAAAAACTTGCTAAACTCCCGACTTCACAACCTCCCTCGTGTCTCTATCGTGGTTGTCATTGTAGAGATGCCACTCATTGAGAAAAATTCCAGATTGGATCGGAAAGTTGACATCATTAACGGAGCTACATTCGAGTTCTATGGCCAATGAAGAATTACCTAAATCTATTGGATATTTAAAGAAGCTCGAGACTCTAGATGTCTCTTATTGTGCATCGTTAATTTGCATACCCAACTCGATAGGTGATTTAGCATCTTTGTCTCACTTGCGGTTAGAAGGATGCAAAAAATTTGCTCAACTACCAGACTCCACAAGCTCCCTCGTGTCTCTATCGCGGTTGTCATTGTCGGGATGCCACTCATTGAGAGAAATTCAGATTTGGATCGGAAAGTTGACATCATTGATCGGAAAGCTGGATTTTGAATTCCACAAGTATTGAAGAATTACCTGAATCCATTGGATCTTTAAAGAAGCTCGAGACTCTATATACCTGTCATTGTGCATCGTTAACTCGCATACCCAACTCCATAGGCGATTTAGCATCTCTATCTCACTTGGGGTTCAAAGACTGCAAAAAACTTGCTCAACTTCCAGACTCCACAAGCTCCCTCGTGTCTTTATCGTGGTTGTCATTATGGGGATGCCACTCATTGAGACAAATTCCTCATTGGATCGGAAAGTTGACATCATTGACTGAGTTGTATTTGAGTTCTATGGCCATTGAAGAATTACCTGAATCCATTGGATATTTAAAGAAGCTCGAGACTCTAGAAGTCTCTTGTTGTGCATCGTTAATTCGCATACCCAACTCGATAGGTAATTTAGCATCTTTGTCTCACTTGAGCTTTGAAGAATGCAAAAAGTTGCTAAACTCCCGAGACTCCACAAGCTCCCTCGTGTCTCTATCGAGGTTGTCATTGTCGGGATGCCACTCATGAGACAAATTCAGAATGGATCGGAAAGTTGACATCATTGACTCGCGTTGGATTTGAAATCCACGAGTATTGATGAATTACCTGAATCTATTGGATATTTAAAGAAGCTCGAGACTCTAGATGTCTCTTATTGTGCATCGTTGATTCGCATACCCAACTCGATAGGTAATTTAGCATCTTTGTCTCACTTGAGGTTAGAAGAATGTAAAAAACTTGCTAAACTCCCAGACTTCACAAACTCTCTCGTGTCTCTTTCGTGGTTGTCATTGTCGGGATGCCATTCATTGAGACAAATTGAAGACTGGATCGGAAAGTTGACATCATTGACTGAGTTGTATTTGAGTTCTATGGCCATTGAAGAATTACCTGAATCTATTGGATATTTAAAGAAGCTCGAGACTCTAGATGTCTCTTATTGTGCATCGTTAATTTGCATACCCAACTCGATAGGTGATTTATCATCTTTGTCTCACTTGCGGTTAGAAGGATGCAAAAAATTTGCTCAACTACCAAACTCCACAAGCTCCCTCGTTTCTCTATCGTGGTTGTCATTGTCGGGATGCCACTCATTGAGACAAATTCATTGGATCGGAAAGTTGACATCATTGACTGAATTGTATTTGAAGTTCTATGGCCATTGAAGAATTACTCGAATCTATTGGATATTTAAAGAAGCTCGAGACTCTAGATGTCTCTTATTGTGCATTGTTAATTGGCATACCCAACTCGATAGGTGATTTAGCATCTTTGTCTCACTTGCGGTTAGAAGGATGCAAAAATTTGCTCAACTCCCGCAGACTCCACAAGCTCCCTCGTGTCTCTATCGTGGTTGTCATTGTCGGGATGCCACTCATTGAGACAAATTCAGATCTGGATCGGAAAGTTGACATCATTGACCGAGCTGGATTTGAATTCCACAGTATTGAAGAATTACCTGAATCCATTGGATCTTTAAAGAAGCTCGATACTCTATATACTTGTCATTGTGCATCATTAACTCGCATACCCAACTCCATAGGCGATTTAGCATCTCTGTCTCACTTGGGGTTGAAAGACTGCAAAAAACTTGCTCAACTTCCAGACTCCGCAAGCTCCCTCGTGTCTCTATCGTGGTTTTCATTGTGGGGATGCCACTCATTGAGACAAATTCCTCATTGGATCGGAAAGTTGACATCATTGACTAAGTTGTATTTGAGTTCTATGGCCATTGAAGAATTACCTGAATCCATTGGATATTTAAAGAAGCTCGAGACTCTAGAAGTCTCTTGTTGTGCATCGTTAATTCGCATACCCAACTCGATAGGTAATTTAGCATCTTTGTCTCACTTGAGCTTTGAAGAATGCAAAAAAGTTGCTAAACTCCCAGACTCCACAAGCTCCCTCGTGTCTCTATCGAGGTTGTCATTGTCGGGATGCCACTCATGGAGACAAATTCCAGAATGGATCGGAAAGTTGACATCATTGACTGCGCTGGATTTGAAATCCACGAGTATTGAAGAATTACCTGAATCTATTGGATATTTAAAGAAGCTCGAGACTCTAGATGTCTCTTATTGTGCATCGTTGATTCGCATACCCAACTCGATAGGTAATTTAGCATCTTTGTCTCACTTGAGGTTAGAAGAATGTAAAAAACTTGCTAAACTCCCAGACTTCACAACGTCTCTCGTGTCTCTATCGTGGTTGTCATTGTCGGGATGCCATTCATTGAGACAAATTGAAGACTGGATCGGAAAGTTGACATCATTGACTGAGTTGTATTTGACTTCTATGGCCATTGAAGAATTACCTGAATCTATTGGATATTTAAAGAAGCTCGAGACTCTAGATGTCTCTTATTGTGCATCGTTAATTTGCATACCCAACTCGATAGGTGATTTATCATCTTTGTCTCACTTGCGGTTAGAAGGATGCAAAAAATTTGCTCAACTACCAAACTCCACAAGCTCCCTCGTGTCTCTATCGTGGTTGTCATTGTCGGGATGCCACTCATTGAGACAAATTCCAGACTGGATCGGAAAGTTGACATCATTGACTGAATTGTATTTGAGTTCTATGGCCATTGAAGAATTACCTGAATCTATTAGATATTTAAAGAAGCTCGAGACTCTAGATGTCTCTTATTGTGTATCGTTAACTCGCATACCCAACTCCATAGGTGATTTAGCATCTTTGTCTCACTTGCGGTTAGAAGGATGCAAAAAATTTGCTCAACTACCAGACTCCACAAGCTCCCTCGTGTCTCTATCGCAATTGTCATTGTGGGGATGCCACTCATTGAGACAAATTCCAGACTGGATCGGAAAGTTGTCATCATTGACTGAGCTGGATTCGAATTCCACAATTATTGAAGAATTACCTGAATCCATTTGATCTTTAAAGAAGCTTGAGACTCTATATACTTGTCATTGTGCATCGTTAAGTCACATACCCAACTCCATAGTCGATTTAGCATCTCTGTCTCACTTGGGGTTAAAAGACTGCAAAAAACTTGCTCAACTTCCAGACTCCGCAAGCTCCCTCGTGTCTCTATCGTGGTTGTCATTGTGGGGATGCCACTCATTGAGACAAATTCCAGACTGGATCGGAAAGTTGACATCATTGACTGAGTTGTATTTGAGTTCTATGACCATTGGAGATTTACCTGAATCCATTTAATCTTTAAAGATGCTCCAGACTCTACATGTCTCTTATTGTGCATCGTTACCTCGTATACCTAACTTAATAGGCAATTTAGCATCTCTGTCTCACTTTGACCTTATAGTTAGCGAAAAACTTGTGCAACTTCTAGACTCCATATGCTCCCTTATGTCTGTATTGTGGTTGTTATTGTCGGGATGCCACTCATTGAGACAAATTCAGATCGGATTGGAAAGTTGACATCATTGAGACAAACTTAAAAAACTATTAGAATTGCACTCTCGCATACTAGCTCTAGGTATCACCTACTAGATCCCGTAAGCACTGAATCTATCCTAACTAAACTTTCTCAATAAACTCGCTTTTTCTAATTGTCTTGAATGTATCCTAAACCTTTCTATAAAATGTTTTGTGAATCCTGATTTTGTATTTTTAAAAGTTCCATATTTTAGTGGGGCATTCTATTTACTTTTTGTTTTTCAATACAATTATGTTAAAGCGTCCCAAGACTCATGCAACCAACAACTCAGCCATGGACTACCAAACACCAAATTCTGAACACGTTTTGAAGAGATCAAGACCTTTTGGAATCTCGGATGAAGTACTTATTTCATCTTGCTTTTTCTTTATCGTTTTTTAGTTATTACAAGATGGTTCCATCTACAAAGAGAAGTATTTTATTGGGTGATCGATTATCTATTATGTATGGAACGCTTTTCTCAACATTCATAACTAGATCCGTTAGACTTGTTATCATTATTTGGTTGTGTTTGTGTTTTTCGTGTTTGGTATTGTCATGTAAACAATCGGTGTCAATATTGGTAGCATTATTGAGGGCATGGATTGGCAAGGTGTTGATTGCATCTTCTCCTATCACGCATGCATTGTGCTCACGTATGCTATTAAAAGAGGGGCTCTCACATGAATTTTGCATCTTTCGAGTGCCATGGTTTTGATCAATTTTCTAAAGGACTAACTGGTTTTGTAATCTTTATGACCTTTTATTAGGTGAATAAGTTGCCGGTAAACATATTGCCTGTCCCATACAACTACCTAAACCTCAATCAGAGTTCTTATTCTTCAAATGAGTTGCCTAGAAATGTAGTCATTACCCTAAGTCAAGGTTCACTTGTTAAGAGTATGGATTTTCATCCACTGCAACAAATTCTGCTGCTCGGTTAGCACTTCTTTCTTACTTTATGAAGAACATGTTCCGTGCTTTTCTTCAGTTGGATATACTTGTTCCCATTAGAGGCCATAAGTTTGTGCTTTAATGCTTGGAAGATTTCTTTTTGATGTTCTTTTAACGCTAGCTTCATCTATTTTATACCATGGGATATGATTCTTCAAATTTTTTGCATCAATAATTTTAGTGGAAACAAATACGGGCGATGTCATGGTATGGGAAGGAGGCAACGGTGCGAGGATTACTTTGAGAAAATTCAAGATTTGGGATCTAGGAACATGTTCAATGGCGCTGCAGGTATAGAAGTTCAATTCTAAATAAAATCACGGCACCTTGTTTTTGGACATGTGATTATTAGTTTTGGTTCTTTGTAGGCTTCTCTAGCCAATGACTATATAGCATCCGTTAATCGTGTAATGTGGAGTCCTAATGGAATCCTTTTTGGTATGTACAAATGTAACTTCTACTTGTATATCAACTTAAGAAATTAGGCAATACGTACTAGCAAATTGATGAAAAAACTAGAGCGCCGAGAACCAAACTTCATTGCAATATTTTTAGGAAGAAGTGTCCACAAGCTATTAGTACTGACGATTTGTGGTTTTCACTTTAGGTGTTGCCTATTCCAAACATATGGTGCACATATACTCATATCATGGTGATGATGACATGAGGAACCACCTTGAGGTTTGTCGCTAAACAAGGAGAAAAAAATTAAGCTTCTTTGTTCTGCTGACAATTACCTTCTAAATGTGAGTACAACTTGATTTTGACGTTAAACTAATGTCTAATACAAATTGAGGCTCATGTTGAAGTGTTAATGATCTTGCATTTTCAAATCCAAGCAAACGGTTATGCGTTGTTACTTGTGGAGAGGACAGGACGATCAAGGTATATTCTAAGTGTTTTCCCTAGTGTTACATTGTTTTGTTGTTTGATCCTTTTGGCCAAGCTAGTAGTTACACAGCTATGGGATGCAGTGACTGGGGCTAAGCAATTGACTTTCGAGGGTCATGAAGAGCCTGTATATTCCGTTTGTCCACGCAAAAGAGAAACTATTCAGGTACCTGGTTATTTTGTGTACTAACAAGGACACATTGCAAGCATGGCCAATTGGCTAATCAGCTATACCCTTAACTATACACTGGATTTCTGTTTGCTAAAACTCAGTTAGGTAAAAAAATTTGGTTCAATTTGTATGAGAAGTGTGAATCTGTTAGTGGACCTTATTCATTTCAAGGATTTTGCGAGTCTTCCGACTTTTGACCTGTCTTGATTAGAATGTGCTTGTTAAAAATGGTGACATGGTCCGAAGATCGACCTGCAAATTTGATTCTTTCAGGCAATGCTACTAAATATCGACAACTGGGTAAAGGTCTTCGTAATAATGACTTCCTGCTTAATTATATGTTCAGGAGGAAAATTCCTCTGCTTCCATTTTTAGTTCCCCCTTAGCTTTCTCCTTCAATAATGATTGCTTAAATTTATAACAGAAGGGTGCTTATTGTGTCTGAGTGGAACAGCAATTGGCGATGTTATTTTCTTCTTTTTAATTTTTTTTAAACATTCATGGTTGTGTACGCTTTATTACAAAGGTATTTTTTGATATCTCATCATTCTAGGATGCTACGTTTTACTAATTAGATTTTTAAGTGGATGTGCTCTATCTGTGCATGGTATTGAAATTGATTATACAATATTTTTCTGGTGTAGTTCATCTTCCCAACAGCAACAGATGGGAAAATTAAGACTTGGCTTTATGATAACATGTGGTCAAGAGTTGACTATAATGCACCAGATCACCCTTCTACCAAAATAGCATACAGCGTTGATGGATCATGGTTCAGACCTTTGGCGTTGCTTTTCTTGCTTTTCAAGCTTGATTTCATCTCGTGTCTTTCTTTTTGACTTAAATAACCTATTTTAGTGATTTTTATTTGGCTATAGGTTGTTCTCATGTGGGACCAATAAAGAAGGAGATTCATACTTGGTTGAATGGAATGAAAGAGTGCGGGGTGTCAAGCTTACCTATCATGGACTTGGAAAGAGATCCGGTGAGTTTGTGTAGTTTGAAACTACCAAAAACAGATTTTTGGCTGCTAGAGACGAGTTCACGGTCAAATTTTGGGATATGGACAATAATAATCTACTCAAGAGTGTCGATGCTGATGGTGGATTGCCGGTAATTCATTGTTGTTAATTTATTCTGACTAAATTTGGCGAACCTTTCTATTAAACTGGCTCCCTAAATTTGCAGGCTTCACCTTGTATTAGATTTAACAAGGAAGGAATTCTATTAGCCATATCAACAAGTGACAATAGTGTCAAAATTTTAGCAAATTTTGATGGGATTAGGCTCTAAGGACAGTGGACAATCGGCCTTTTGATGCTTCAAGAATCACTCCTGGACCTCTTATGAAGGTAAGCCTTTTTAAAAGTACACGGACTTCATAGGGAGGAACTTGCTAAATGTCTTGAATCTTGTACCGCGACCAGCAGTCGCGATATTTGGTTCTAGCAATGCTACTGTTGGGGCAAGCCTGGGTAATAGAGGGTTTCTAGTGGTGGTATTAAAATGTTCGATCCAATTTCTAGATTGCCATTTGGAAAGAAGTCTAGAAAAATCCTATATATATATGGCAGGAATATGTGGAGTCCACTGAAGTTTTGCATGTCTAAGTCGGTGCATAAACCCATAAAAGGCTTAGGGAGGTCCAAAAGTAAACACATTTAGGATTTTCTTTTTTTATTTTTCTATTCTCAAAATAGGTTTAGAACATAAATCCATTTGATAACTTAATTGTATTTTTTTATTTTTGAAAAAAATAATTTTTAACTTAAAAATAAGTTTAGAATAAAATGAGAAATAAAATTTTTTTACTTTTCTATTTTTGGAATAAAAAAAAATTATAAATTTTTTTCTTATTGCTTGCCTTTAGTCACCACCCACCCATTGCCCTCCATTGGTCACGCCACCCTCTATCTCTATCTGTTGATCATTACTTGTCACCCAAAATTTTTAAGGCCTATCAAATGAATTTCTATTTTTATAATAGAAATTTTATTTCGTTATCAAACTAATATTTTTCATCAAAAACTCGTTGAGAAAATAGAAATAGAAAAATATATTTGATCAGAATTTGAACACTACCCACTAAAATAAAGGTCTACTCCTATGTATTATCCACTCGATAATAAAAGCCTCCTTTTTTAATCCTTGTGCTCCCTTTCTGCCGCTTTCAGAAATCTTTGTCCAGTTCTTTTTACATCAGCAGCACTGCGGGCAGAGCATTTTTTCCTCGCATCGAGTCATAATTTAACACATTTCTGTGGATTTTGAATTTAAAAAAGAAAAAAAAATCCTTGATGTTCCATCGGCCATGGACCTCGGACTAGCCGGCTGCCACCCTTGAACACCACCGCTCCGAAGGCCGAGCTCCAAATCTAGCCGAGTCGTGGCCTCGACGACGCACCAGATCTAGTCCACCTTCACTTGCTTCAAGCTGATCCATGGAACCTGGTCGAGCTCGACTTCACGCCAGATATCGTCTGCCTTAAAAACGGTTCTAGCTCGGCAACTCCTCCATGACCGCCGAGAAGCCGCCGAGATCTCAGCCACAACGTAAAGCTTGGGAGCCATGGAAGGTCGTCACCTCCAGATGTAGAGGCTCAATGGCAATGGAGCCCGAGCGTCCACATCTGGCCGTGGCGAAGGTCGTGATATGACCTCGAGTTGCAGCGATGACCGCTTGTAGAGGTCGCCTTAAGAAAGGGAGTTAAAAGTTGCAGACGGCCATGTACAGACCGTATAACAAGAAAGGAGACAGAGAAAAAAAGAAGAATGGAAAAGAGAAGAAGCAAAGAATGGTGGGTAGCAAAATGAAACATCTTTTACAACTTCTCAACAGAATCACCGGGATGAGCCACGCCAACGACCATGGACAGCCAGATCTAGAGAGCCAACAGCACCGGCCATGGCAGAGCAAGATTCGCGAATGACGCCGAGGCCCATGGACGGCCAAATTTGGAGAGCCAGCGGCGTCACCTAGACGAGTGACGCCGACGGCCATGGTCGGCCAGATCTGAAGAGCCAGCAGCGTCACCGACGCATCACCGGCATGCCAGCTCGTCCAAGGTCAAGTGGCTGGCTTTGGACGAACAAGGAAGACGGAGCTTGAGGGAACAATTCCCCTCATAAAGAAACTCCACATCAATCTTTTTTAATTTAATTCAAGACATGTAAATTTTTAAGAATATCAAGGAAAAAATCTCGCCACATCAGCAGTTAACACGGCGCTTTGAAACTACCAAATATTTTCTCCTTTCATCCTCGCACATCTACACGCACTGGCATATAAACTAGAAAACCATCAGGCAGCAATGGTAGGTACGGGAAGTGGTATCATTACTGCATTAGGTAGTAAAATGTTTTTAACGAGCTTTATTTGTTGCTTACTCTATTACTTAAATGATGCAATAATTGCATTTGTATGTGCTTGTTTATTGGACGTCTTTCAATGACATCCTCTCTTTTGAGCTCTACAGGACAGTGAGAGCATGGCCGATGTGAAGGCCGGAATTGCTGATGACTCAGGAGACGAATCACGAAATTGGAAACCGACAAAAATCAATGAACCATCACAATACCGGTCCATAAGGCTACCTGATAACTATACGGCTACGAGGGTAAGGACCCCCCCCCAAAAAAAAAACCCAAAAGGAGGCAAATTCTTTTGTTGTTTAGCGTATTGTTAACTCCATTGATTCTTCTTTTCGCAGGCTACAACTAGTGTAGTACCACAGTTATGGCGACCGCTTGGTGGGAATTTGATGACCAATGATACATGTGCAAATCCTGAAGATGCAGTTCCGTGCTTTGCACTGTCAAATGACGATTCTTGGCTAATGTCGGCATCAGGGGGGGAGATCTTTTGGTTCAGTATGGAGAGTTTTAAGGTGAATATATTCCCAAAGTAATGTCTACATCCTCCTGTCAGTTTTGTAGCACTATTTACAAGGCACAAGATGATGAACTGCCCCTGTGTGCTGAATACGCGTCCACTATTTCCTTTTCGCATTTTTAAGGGAGCTAAAATTAATTGGTTCCGTCATGTATAAAAACGTATTGAGCTCTAATTGGTAGGAGGTTCATGAAAGCAATTGCTCCGATTTTCATGGGGATTATCTGTTCAAAAGTGCAGCATGTCCCTTTTTACTTGCTAAGCGAGATAAGGGCTTTTCTGGGTCTTTGATGGAATCTTTTTGCTCTTATTGATTAAAGAAAACAAGTAGTGCTTTTTTAACCAGTCTAGAGATCTATTGGTCCAACCTACGCTCCCCCTTTCCTAAGAAGGGAGATGCCGCTAATTAAAGTGCCTCTTAGCACATGTGTCCCACTATTATTCATAAAGTTGTTAATATTATCTTGCCTGCTGATACGCAGAGGCTCATGCAATTTACGCCCCCGCCACCCCCAAACAATGACATTATTGAAATAGGAATGGAGGACTCCACTATTCAAATTCACAGTGGTCGAGTTGATGAGGTGAGATCTGTTTTCATTGTCGTTGAACGTTAACCGTGTGATTATCCACAGCAAAGTTATGGATATTGACTATTTTACTTTCTCAGATCAAGGAAAACCTAGAAGGATGTCAGAGATTAATTAAAGGCTTTGCCTTCTCAAATTCCTTAAATGTTCTCGTGTCTTCTAGTGCTGGTTCTCAGGTACCGACCGCTGCCTTTTTACTTGCTGAGTGAGACAAGGGCTTTTCTCTGTCTTCAATGTAATCTTTTTGCTCTTACTTATTCAATAAACCAAGGCAAGAGCTTTATTCAACATTCCAGAAATCTAATATTCGAAGTTGCTCCCTCCCTTTCCCAAGAAGGGAGATGCCATTGAGGCAAGTGCCTCTTGGCACATATGTCCCACTGTTACTTATAAAGTTATTAATACTATTCTGCCTGCGAATACCCAGATGATGATAACACTTTTGCCCCATCCACCATCCACAACATTTATGGCGTTCGATCCTCAAGATAGTTATACTATTGCAATAGGAATGGAGGACTCCTCTATTCAAATTTATTTTACTCCACTTCACAAGGTGAGACCTAATTTTATTGTTGTTGAAAGTTAACCTTGTTATTATCCACAACGAATTTATGGATATTGACTGTTTCACTTTCTCAGTGTAAGGCAAATCTAAAGGACATCATAAAAGAATTACAGGCCTTGCCTTCTCTAATGTCTTAAATGTTCTTCTCTCTTCTGGTGCTAACTCTCAGGTACAAGACCACTCCTGCATCTTCCTTTCCATGTAGACATGCCTATGTTTTGGGCAAAGAGAGCAATGTAGTTTAACCTGCTCCAAAAAATGAGTTGATGTTCACTTTGGATATATTGATGCTTACGTCCTCATCATACGTCAGTACACGAGGCATCCTTAACTAGGCAAAATAAATCCTTCCAAAAAAAAACTTCTTTTGTGGTGACAAATTAGTCCCATCCCATTAAGTGGGAAATAAAAAACCTATGTTGTCCTGTTGTTGCTTACAACTAATGCTTGGTGTTATTTTGATATTTACGATGTAAAATTTTATTGTTTCATTTGTCAATCAATGTTGATGTTCCATTTGATAATTGTCAATTGTCGCTGCAGTTGTGTTTGGAACACTGGTGGATGGGAGAAGCAGGCTAGTAAGTTTCTGCAGATGCTGAATGGGCGAGGAGCAGCGCCTTTTGCCGATACTCGTGTTCAATTTCATGTGGATCAAATATATCTGCTGGTGGTTCATCAAACACAAATCGCCACATGTGAAGCTCCTAAACTAGAATGCCTCAAGCAGGTATTGAATATTTCTTTTTTTTTGGTTGTGGACAAACCAATCTCTCATCTCATCTTGATTGCATACAAACAATCGAAATATTAGGTAGTATGAGTCACTTTGCGCCTAATGTACTTTTTTTGATTCATTGTTCATCACAAATAGTGGGACACTCGAGAAGCTAGCGCTCCAATCACAGATGCTACATATTCATGCAATGGCGAATCAATATATGTGAGCTTTGAAGATGGGAGCATCAATGTTCTTTCTGCTTCTACACTCAGATTGATATGTTGTATTAATCTTGCCGCTTATATCCTTCCAAAACCTAGGTAAGTTGGTTATTGTTGCTAAGTTAACCTCATTCCTTTATGGAAAATGGCAAGTCTCATTCGTGAAGTTCTAATAGTCTCACGAGTTATTCATTCCTTACTGATGTATTTGGCAGCTTGAGAATCTACCCGCCAGTCATTACAGCACATCCATCAGAACCTAACCAATTTGCACTAGGGCTTACTGATGGCAGCGTCTATGTGCTTGAGCCATTGGAATATGAAGGAGAGTGGGGTGGTTCTCCCCCTGTTGAAAATGGTGCTGGGCCTAGCATGACCTTTGGCGCCATCGGTTCAGATCAACCCCAAAGGTAGTGCAGGCCATGTCTCTCCCTGTGAAACTTTTGAGCATTACGATGCTAAGTCGGCTTTCCCCCGCCACACTTGATTCAACTTTTGAGGGTATGCTGCAGAGGGATCTGCCTCGAGATACTTCTCAGGACATGGTTCACTACAGTTTGTCCTAATCAACTTCTACTCAAGTCTTGTGGTGATAACTTGTTTTGTTATATTCATTTAGGCTGACTGAAAGTGAAAAAAGAAAAACATGAGAGTAGTGTTGTTTTGAAGGCGTTGTCTATTCAAATTGGAGGTAGAGAGGGTACTTCACTTCCTACATAACCAGAAACCTAAGGACTTGATTACACTAATTAGTCAATTAATAC
Source organism: Eucalyptus grandis (assembly GCF_016545825.1). Lineage (NCBI taxonomy): Eukaryota > Viridiplantae > Streptophyta > Magnoliopsida > Myrtales > Myrtaceae > Eucalyptus > Eucalyptus grandis. Next base: position 28,194,681 of record NC_052614.1, on the reverse strand, counting down.
CCTTTCAGTACCTAAATTAATTTGTAAAGTAAGTGTCTGCGCTTTGACCATTTTATTAACCTATCCTACTAAATGATGTCCACCTATGAGTGCAAAATTAATTGAAAAGTAAACAATCACAATCATTATGATAGAAGTAAATTGGAAGAAAGTAGAACCAATGGAGTGTCGAGCGAAGAATCACATGGCTTTCTTATTAAGCCTCTGGGCAACGACCTGTGCTGAATTCAAATTGAGTCCAATTCATCAAAAGCGTGCTCTACCTAAACCAAAATTAAATTAAAGTTACTTATTAAAACCCCCCCTAAACTATATGTATACTAACTAAAGAAACTAAGCTAGATCTAGCATAACAACTTAACGACCTAATCAAGGTCTCTGTTTCTAGCAATTCTCAATTTTCTTTTTTTTGAATTTTTTAAAATTAATTCTTAGCATTTTCTGAAAATGGGGTCCCGAGCCGGTCCGGAAATGAACCGCACGCTGGTCTCACGAATCTGGGATAATAACTAATAAGCACAATTTCGGGATTTTATGTTCAGCCCCCTCCAATTCTAAACTTTACCGAGCCCAATTCTGACACCTATTTTAAGTCCATTGCCTATCGCAACTACTCTAGCCCATTTTCCCTTCCAACTTCACCAAGTCCATCTTTAAGCCCGATTTCTATTATAGATAGATTAAAACCTAGGCCCACTCTATTATTATATTTAAATCAATTTTCCTCTTCTCTTACATCATTTTGTCATTTTTATTATTATTATTATTTTCTTCTTCCTTCTTCCAGCCCTTCGTATTCTTGGGCAAACTAAGAATCTAACCAACCATTTTATTCTCAGCCATTTTCTCACGGATGAACTCCATAGAGACGTCACAAAAACATATGTGAAATTATATAACGAAAACACGAGAAAAATTTATGTTCTAATTTGGTCTCAATAACAATAAATTTTAATAAGAATTGAATCCGAATGCTAATGGAGTGACTTGTAGCAAGTAATGTATGCTAAAATTTCTTCAGATTGAACAAGATCATGAATTATTACACTAACGTATCTTAGAGACATGAATTATTACACTAACGTATCTTAAGAGACATTTCAACTGACGTATCTTAGAGACATTTCATCAAACAGTGTGTGCACTGAAAGGATTGAATCTAGTCACAGAATCAAAATTTCGGTTTCATCTCCTGTTGGTGTACAAACATGTTATTTAGTTCCGAAAAGAATAAATATAAATTTATGTTTATTTTGTCACATAGTTTAAGTACTACTTTCAAGAATGCTTTGATTTGATAGGTGAAACCATAACAACTAAATTGGGAAAGGTCCTTTAATTTTCATCGTTTGGCCGTGTATATATTTACAATGTTAGTAAGTACCTGACATAGAGAAATGCTGTTGACAGTAGTTTTCCTTCTTCCTTACGATGAATGTCAATACAACGAAAGTAATTAACCACATTCAAGCCATTCTCATTTACTTGTCAAGCATATGCACACAAAGTGAAACCTGCCTATTTCCGTCTTCGACTGGGCTTCTTACTCTTTCTGGCTGGGGTTGACTGCTCCAAAGGCACTGGTAATAGGGTTCCTCCTTTGACGCCATCTTTATCATTCATCTTGTCGAGAGTTTTCTGGGCTCCAATATACACCTTAAGGTCTCTAATCCGTGAAGGATGACAAGGGACATACTACTGTCAACACACAATACGCACGCGTGCAGAGTTTTCACTATATTATATCAAAACCCTACAAATTATTACAGTTTTAAGGCTAAAAGAATATACCTGTTCTTCTAAGTCAAGTATTTGTTCATCCCTCGACTTCAATGAGAGAGTTTTCCTGCAGATGCACAGAAGCATATGTGTCCTTCATTCATGTCAAATTAGAAAGGAAGAATAAATTCCCGACAGCTTTAAGCCTTTAACTGACTGGACTCATATACTTCAAAAGTGTCCGTACAATCAATAATGATGAAACTAGCCCACATAACTTCAATGAGGATGGACAAGACAAGTAAAGTTTATAAAGCTGTATGAACTTCTCTACAAAGAAAATGTTGTAGGCATATTAGGTACTTAAAAAGGCATCTACACCTACATTGCTTGACATGCGAAGCTCAGATAAGCTTTAAGTCTGCCCAGTGTATTTTCTCTTCCTTTTTTTTTCTATTTGTGAAAGTTGGAAATGTTTACATAATGCAGTATGAACAACCAATTGAATTTCAATTGGAATTAGTAGGATTTCAATGTTGAACTGTATCAATTAAAATTTGAGTCCCAAACCATCACAAATAATGCTCAAATTTCTCTAGTGTGTAAAAAAGTACTTTGAAATTGAACCACCACCATGAATATTTTAACATTGATTTCTGTCGATAAAGTTCAACCTCTAAAGCAGTAGCACTAGAACTTCAAAGAAAACAAATTACAGATGGAGCATATATAAACTAAGGAACAAGATTATGGAGAGCACTGACAAATGAAACTTTCACCATATGTGGTGCATTCTCTGCTTTCCCCTTTTCTCCTTTTTTGTCTCCTTATTTCCCTTATCAGAGTTTGTTCTGTCTGGCCACTTTTTTAGAAGAACTTCAATAAAAAATACCAAAAGCTACTTCATCTTCTAGCCACATCCTCCAATTAATGATTAACTTAAACTTAATTATTCTTCCCAAGTATGGTGAAAGTAACACATATTAACTATTTGATAAATTCTTACTGAGCATAAAATGACTTCCATTCTTTCGCCATTAATTATGTGTTACAGGTCAATTATAGTCGCTGTTTACATATCTGAATTAGAAGCTGTATTTTCACTTTCTTCTTCCAACTTTCCCCTTTTTTACCTCACATCTAAAAGTCCATGCAATGTGAACACTTCCTCTTAATGATACCATTCTCGCTTTTTTCTCATCTTGTCAAATGTCCATTTCCACTTTTTCTCTCATGACCAACCTCCCTTACATGAACTATTACTACAATGCTGCTTCATTATACTGATTAGGTTTTATGAGACTATGCATGCTATGGGATTATTTGTCTAGAGAAATCAGCAAGGAAAAATACCTCTCTTCAATTTCCTTAACCTTTCTCCACATTATATCTTGGCTCTTGATAAGAGTTTGATTAAGCTGCAACCACAAGGAGCGACATCTGTTACTGTTATGTCAGAGTGAAAACTATATCTGATTGTAATATTTAATATGAGGCACGTGAAAAAAAAGCAAAACAACAACCAGCCAGGCTTCAGGCAGCCTCCTCTCAAGCTTTAAATATCCAAAATCATACAAGGTAAAACAAAGAAGACTAAACCCTTAACTCTGCCACAGCCTTCTTTTCGTCACCAAGTTTCCCCAGCTTACTATGGATGTCTTCAATCTTTGAAGTCACAGCTTTCTCGATTGCTTCTAGTTTGGAATTTTCTTTTCTACTTTTGGCTTCTAGCATGAGAGACTCATAATGCTAACAGAGAAAAACAAAAGAATTAATAGGGGATGATATGTTCAAGGACTTAAAATGTATCCTTTAAAGTCAGTCTAAGGATGATGGCAGTCTATGTAACAAAAATGACAAACATGGGTTAGAAACGAAATACTATCACCAACTGTAGCATAGGCAGTTGATATAAAATCTAATGGCTTTCGTAATTCTACTTCCGATACATTAACAAGTTTTCAATTCTGATACTGTTCCTTATAAGGCTATCCATAGTCAATAATAAAAGACTCCTGGCACCTTAGGGAAACTCAATTCATTTTATACCAAAGACATATTAATGAGAAAAAGAAAAGAAAAGAAGAATAGTAGAAGTTTTGCAATGCAAGCCCACTAATTCTTTTATACTTCCTATATAATCTCATTAGATACCTGCAGTATCCAAATTGACAGGTATAAAATGTTGTATACTATATAAAAGCAAATGAAACTGAGATTACACAACACGAGCATAATTACTTTCCTTCTCTTCACTACAATTCTGACAATCCCATAGAGTCCCGAGCGTTAAATGAGTTCACTTAAAGAAAAGAAAAAAGAAAAAAAAATGGAGAAACATTTTTTAATCTGAAATAACTAAACTAATGTTCTATTATGGTTTTCTCCTAAAATATGTGTACTTAAAAACCATTACCTAAAGCAAAAACATAATTGAGGGAAGCTTTCACAAGTAATGCTTATAACAATGGCTGATCAGTCAAAAAAACAAAATGTAAAAGACTATGTTAAACAGGGAGAATTGAAAATGGTCTCGGTATATGCATGCTTACTTTTCTTTGTGCTTCCAGTTGAGTTGAAGCTAGATGAATATAGTTGGTGTGAATCTACAAAAATGTAAAGCTACAGTGTCAGAGTAAACGAAGAAAGTCTGATAATTACAATGGAGGTAATATACATTTTGCAGGCCCAATAATGAACATGTGACATTTGGCCAACAAAATGAACATGTGAAACACAAAACCAGAAACAGAATCTTTCATTATCATCTGTCAGCACCTAAAACAGTAAAAGCATCATACAAATCAAAACTTCAAACATCTCACTTAACTAAGTCCAAACTCCAAATCTTTGCCAGGAAAAGAGAACCAGAAAACAAAGATATTCACAGCACACAAATAAGAGGACACATGAACCTACTGCTTCAATTTTGCTGCTGAAGAGCACCCCACTAATTTCGGAATCCTCGCTACAACCACAGCTACCACAATCTCCTTCAGGTGATTCACAGTATGAATTCATCTCCAAAAGCTTGCCGTCAGCTTTTGATTGATTAAGCCGGTGAACGTAAGTGTCCCCAACATAATCACAAATTTGCTGTGTTCTTAAATCTAGAGAATAGCAATGTTGCGTATTTTTCCAATGGCTGATTGCATGCTTATCTTTGTATCTACAAAGCCAGACAAGAACAGCTATAATAAAGACAGCCTATCCAATCACTAAAAATATAGAGTGAGTGAAAATTCCAGCACATCATAACTGGATCTATCACCTTCCACATCCCTCAAAACCACATATCAGACAAACCCAAAGATTTTCCATTGTTCCACAAATAAAGCAAGATGGCACCTCATCTTGCTGTTGGCATAGTCGGCAAACCTGATAAAGGACAGAAACAGACTCTTCTTCACAATCAGTTAACAGATAGGCATCCCTGATGCTGCTGCAAAATGAAACTACATTTCTGATAAAGGTAATTTCTTGCAATCAAATCAAGATATGTACTTCAATTGACATCTTTAGCAATGCAATTGGACCTTGCAATAAAATCAAAGGAAGACCCTTGGGACATCACCAGCATGGGAGAACATCATGTTGACTTATTTTAATTATAAAGATTGAAGAATCAAGCAGAAGTCAGTATGCACATGTCCGTCAGTATATCTCCTACAGGGCACTTTTTCACCTTTTGATACCACATGAGTTCAAAGTTACGTTTTTGCTAGAAATTCACATGGACAGAGCATATTAGAGTATCACTTGAAATGTAAAATATTACCATGTAACATCTTCGTTTCAAGACAGGATATTTTTTAGGTCAAAGATCAAAATTTTGACATTAGTATGATCACCCTGTACTTGTGAGCACACACATAACTATTGTGCATGCTTGGCCACTGCTATTACTTCTGTCACTTTCGACTCACGAAAAATTTGACACAGGAGTGGCAGGACCAACGGATCAAATACATGTGATGAGACATTGCAAAGATTCTTGTGTCAGAATATCATAATCAACAAAAAATAACTCCAAGAAGCCACACCATTCACCTATTCCAAATCTCCAAATAAATGCCATGATAATTTAAAAGAAATCCTGAACTTAGGAAGCACAATAGAGTAAAGGCAAATTCTACTGTTCATTCATATACTTTTCACACTACTTCTAATGATGTCTCTATACTTTTAATTTTTTGAATCAAGTCCTTCTACTTTAACAAACTCTCTAATCAAGTCTTTCCAACACTAAATACGACCAAATTCAACTGAAGTGGCTGTTCGACGATGACGACGTATGATGCAAATAAAATGTGCAGATGCCCATGTGGACATGTATGGAAAAATTCAGCCAATGCAGACAACCTCAAAGTGCGGCATGGATAAAATAATGGACATCCACATTAGAAAAATTTTATCCACATCACACAATAGATACATCTGACAGTCACACCAGCTGAATTTGGCCTGATTTGGTGCCAGAGACATTTGATTAGAAAATTTGTAAAAGTAGAAGGACTTTATTTAGCAAAATAAAAGTACAAGGGACTTGATTAGAAAAAACGTGAAAATTCAGGATAAAAACAATACTGCCGCAATTGCCATAGCCAATATTAATTATCAAAAAAACCAACAACTAATCGACAGTCGGCAGATTAACAGAAAGATAGTGGCAGTAGCTGAGAAATTACAGTGTAAATTCATCTAATCTGTATCAGCGGAAGAATGCCTAACCTGACAAGACAAGTAAGTCCATTTTGTACCACACGAACAATGAAAGGAATGGTCACAATGTGTACTCAAAATTCCGCTGGTATCTGGGTCCAATCTCTCTGACATTAAAAAAAAAAAAAAAGAATTAGCAACTGTGAACAACTTTCTATAAACTCATCGCACTGCAAGGGAAATATAATCAGCAAGGGGGCACTAGCATGGCTTACCAAGACAAACTGGACAAGAGAGTAGCTCCGCAAAGCCCGACGGGGGCGTGCTAGCTACATCAGCTGATTCCGTATAGTCCACTTCGTGCAGATATAGAATATGGCATACCTCAACCTGAATGTCCAGAAGACGAGTATTAAAAAAGAAACAGATATTGACTATGTGATCTCACAGCAAACAACAGGTGCAAAAATTGCAAATACCTCAGCAGGCGAGAAATTCTGGCCATTGAAGGTGCAATAGAAACCATCAGCAGCCTTTTGATCGGTAAGCTCGATCAGCACACTGTACCTATCTTCCATCCCATCATTCCTACATCAAACGCACAATTCGCAACACAACGATCACTGAAACCATTAAAAAGCATTTAAAAAAGAACCCAGATCGGAAAACTCAGTTCCACCGTCGGAATGCTTCGAAAAAATTGAACTTTCATCATCGGACACCCCCTAAGGCATGATCACGAGCAAATTTTCAGTAATCGAATCCAGCTTCTAGATTTTCTTCAGCGAATTCTAATTCCTCGCATTCTCACTTTCGTTTACCCAATTCATCTCACCAACTGAAAAAAACCAGTCAGAAGTCCCAAAGAAGAGGAGGAGAGAAAACAGAAACGATCGAAGCCTTACCTGATGAACCGGAGCTCGGAGACGTCGTCGACGCGGGGCCCGCAGAACCGGATGAAGTCGTCGGGGGAGAAGTAATTGGGGACGGCGACGACGAAGAGGGTGGTGGAGCGGGCGCCGGGGCTCGAGAGGGGCGCGTGCGACAGCGTCCGGAACAGGTGGACCATGCCCCTCCGCTCGGTGAACCTAGGGCTCCTCGTCGGCGGCGGCGGCGGCGGCGGCGGCGAGGAGGAGGAGAAGCCGCCGTCGTCGGTGGCGAGGGGGTGGTCGGTGTCCACCGAGTGGACCCGGAGGAAGAACATCTTTTCCCCTTCCGGCTTGCTGCGATCGCTGGGCTGAGTCGAATCGCCCGAGTTGGAGAAGATTGCAGGATTGCGGAGCAGAGAGAAGAAACTCGCGGGAACTGAGAGTAGGATTGGGCACTCCTTCTTCCTGGAATTATAAAGGTTCCTACTTTCCATCCCCCACAACACCCCAAAAAAAAAAAAATTTGGTGCAAAATGAATAATTTTTTGTCTACTACAACTAACTTAATTTAAAAAATTATTCAGGAGAGATTTAAAAAAGAATTGGGTATTGCTTGTTGAGTTGAGATTTACAAAATAGGCATTTTTTTATTCATTTGGGGTGTTTGAAATAATTGAAAAAAGTAAATTTGAAATTGATAATACGTAAATTGTCGTTCATTTTTGTTGACACCAAATTACTTTTTGATCGACTAGATCCAGAATTATGTGAATTACGGTGAGAAGCATGTTATGTGATTGCTTATGAATGAAATACTTTTGTAATTAGCTCATTCTCATTTATTATTAAAATGATGATGCATTTGAATTAACATTGGTAATGAATTCTACCAACATTGAAAAAGCAAAGAAATGATAGAGGCCTAAACGGACCTAATCGTGGATTCCATTTCTTTTGCTTCGTTTGACAAACAAAACATGACGAAAAAAGCTAGAATACTCCTAGATGTTCTAAAACTGAAATGCAAGAGCAGTCAGGTGTCTATTTTGCATAAAAATTGCTATTACAGGTGATTATTATGCAGGCCTAGTTTGGACCAACGTCAGGACTAACGTGTTGCTCAAGCTCGCTCATAAAATGAATCATATATAGAAATGTTGGGGCACGGCTCAGGCGAAGGTCGGGTAAGCTAGGATTTTTTAACGTAAGGATATTTTATAGTCTCACGGTCATGTTTCTCATCATGATGTTGCAAAGGGTAGATTTTATAGTCTCGAGATCTTTCTCTTGACATAGTTTGGCACAATTTGCCTTAAAGTGGTACGATTAGCATCCTTATCGACTTGTAGATTTTACAGCCTCAGGGTCTTCCTCTGGACATAGTTTGGCACAGTCTGTTTTAAGTGGTACAATTAGCATCCTAATTGACTTCAGTCTAGCGGCAATAATTTGTTTTGTTATATTTGTTTAGGTTGACTAAAAGTGAAAAAGAAGAACATGAGATTAGAATGTTGCGTAGAAAGCGTTGTCTATGCGAGTTGGAGACAGGTTTATATGATTTTAGTTAGCAAGATAAAGGATCATAGGAACAGGGTTTAGTTTTCGCAGGTGGCTTCTTTTCTTGTTCCTTCTGCGTCATGCTGAAAGTACCTTTCTTATGTGTTTTATTTATTCTTTTGAATTTGCTGAAGTAGCATTTGTTAGCACTTAGCAGGTTCTCCTTTCTTGTTCTTTCGCCAAAAAAAAAAAAAAAATCATCTTCTTCCTGTGTTCCTATTATGAACGCAATTTGAGTGCAACAACGCTCAAACCTTGGATGAAAGTAAATACTTTACCATGGTCTACCTCGACATTTTGCTTATTGGACTGCAATCTTTGAGAATCAAGTTCCATCTTTTTGAGGATGATAGTCTTTAACTGCAGTCGATTAAACACTGTATCGTCGGCGACACAAGTCAGTTATTTCTCTAGCTTTTACAGTTAACAGAGTTGATTTTTTCATTTGCAAATGGACACAGAGCAGGTAGGAGCATGACAACGAGCCTCTTTTGATCTCATCTATATTCCTATCACCTTTCCCTTACTACGCTATCAGCCACCAAAGAGTACTTTCTCTCGGCACATGAGCCTATATAGTCATCGCAAAGCGCTTGCACTTCAAACAAATGCGGAATTAGGATGTGCAATCTAAGAGTGTGTGATTTGATTCGTATACAGCGGGTTCAACCCTCGGCAAGTTTGGATGTTGCATCTTAAAAGGCACATTCTTCTAAACGGCTGAATTTGCAGAATCAACAGCAAAGTGAACCTAGTGGGCACGTTTTCTTCGGACATTTCCACAAAAATTGGAATTAGTTCCACTTACAAACTATGTAGCACCGACATGGGCACATGATATGACACGACACAACACGCCGACACGTCATTTCTTAAAAATAGAGAATTTCGACACGTTCGACACGTTATATATTAAATATATTTTTATATATAAATACATAAATAAATAATAATAAAAATAGCCTAGAATTAATTTACACGAAAAATATTAAATAATATCATTCATTATTTTCATTTGTTACAATAATACACAAAACTTAGAGGAAAAAAACATTGTTTAAAGAAAATCTGAAATGATATTTTTAAACTTATTTATTTATTTGTCATATATAGCATTTTTATTACTTCTTTCATAGTAAAAGACTTTAAAAAAATAAAACAATTCTAAAAAAACAAAACTGAAAAAAAAAATTGACCCGTATGTGTATATTTATAGCAATTTTATTACTTCTTTTATTACTTCTTTTTGTGTATATTTATATTTTGACCCCTCAAGTATTAGAAATTTTAAAAATTGACCCCGTGTGTGTCGGAATCACGAGTCGGAATTTTGGACACGCGTGTCAGAGCGTGTCGGAGAGAGTTGACCATGTGTCGGATTTTTCGACACTCGTTGACCGCGTGTCGGAGCGTGTCGGGACGTGTTGGAGCGTGTCGGACACGTGTCCGACACGTGTCGGAGTGTCGGACACGACACGAAGGCTTCCAGAGAGTGTCCGTGCTACACAGCTTACAAATAGGAACGATATTGGGTTCCCCCTTATGAGAAGCCGTTCTTGACCTGGGAGTTTAGAAGGGAGCAAGAGCCACTTAAAAGCTGTTGTAGTTTTGGAGATGGTATCAAACGACCTCTCAAAAAAGTACTCACGGTATGCCAAACATTAATTATTTTGACCTCTTTCAAAATCGTCCATATAATTTTAGACAATCATTGAATAAATCGGTTATATAGCAATTTCTACGAAAGCCAATTTGTTAATTCAAACCCTCCAAGAAAAGAACAATAAAAGGAGATTGCCAATGCCATTGGGAGGCAACTTGGCAAAGCGAGCACTTTTGTGAGGTATAGTAAGTCGGAGTTTAACATTATATGGATCAAAGCCTTCAATCACAAATAAAGAAATGGCAAATACCACAATCACAAAACTGAGGGTAGTTGGTATAATCGAAATTTCATTTAAAACTATTGTTGGTATATAAACTTGTTATTTTGTTCCAAAGACAAAAAATATAAATATATTACCATAGGAGAACAACATACAGAAGAACTGAAGTTGAGAGCTAGACTTTTTAAATTTTGGGGAAAAAAAGTTTCTACAATAAGTTTTTAGGTACTGCTTTCAAGAATGCTTTGGTTTGATTGGCGGAACTGTAACAACTAAACTGAGAATGGTCTTTCTTTAATTTTCAGCGTCTGGCTGAGTATATGCATTTACAATGTCAATAAGTGCCGGACCCCGAAACTCAATTGAAGAGGACTGGGGAAAGTCAGGGAGTTGCACCATCCACAACCCCTCCAAATATAGAGGTTCTGCAGAACGCTGGGCAGTGAAATACCACCCTCGGGCCCCCCTTGCGTCCGCAGATGCTGCTAACAGTACTTTTCCTTCCTACTTACGACGAATGTCAATAAAATGAAAAAAACAATTAACTACATTGATGCCATTCTTGTTTACTTATCAAGCATATGCACACGAAGTGACGCCTCCTTATTTCCGTCTTCGGCTGGGCTTCGTGCTCTTTCTGGTTGGAAATGATTACTCCAAACGCACGGGTAATAGGGTCCTCCTTGGACGCCATCTTTATCAGTCATCTTACCGAATGTTTTCTGGTATCCAATAATCCTTTGATCCGTTAAAGATGACAAGGAACATATTGCTGTCAACACACGTTACATACACATACACGCGGTTGGCAATATTATGAAAACCATATGAAGGAATAAAGTTTTGAGGTTCAGAAAATGTACCCGTTTATCCACATTTAGTATTTTTTTCATTCTTCGACTTTAGTGACAAAATTATCCTGCACATGTGAAGTAACCGTATGTGTGTTTCATTCATGTCAAATCAGATGGGAGGACTAAGTTCTCCAGACAGCTTTAAATTGACTAAACTCGTCTAGAAGTTGCATCAAGTACAATCCATAACTATGCTTATCTAGGAAGATTAGCCCACATGACTCGAATGAAGATGAACAAGATGAGTATACTTTAAAATGCTGCATAATTATTCTCTATGTTGTATGCATATTAAGGAACTCAAAAGGCATCTAAACCCACATCGCTTAATCTGTAGAGCTCGAATAAGGGTTATGTTGACCAAGAGCATATTCTTTTCCTTTTATTTTCTATGTTCTCGAAGTTGGAAATTTCAACACTACGCATCATGAACAACCAATGAGCTGTTATTGGAATTAGTAAATTTTTAATGTTGCAATAAATTTTAGTCTCAAACAATCACAGAATTATTTGCAAATTTTTCTAGTGTGCAAAATTGTACTTTGAACTCGAACAATGACCATGGAGTTTTGAACATTAACTTTCTGCCGATAAAGTTAAACCTCTAAGGCAATAGCACTAAAACATCAAAAGGGAAACAAAATCACAGATGAAACATACATTAACAAAGGAACCAAATAAGAGAGAGGTCGTCCCGTCTCGCCACTTCTTTGAAACTTCTTCAAAAAAAATTCCCAATAACTACCTACTTCATCTTCTTGCCACATCCTCTAACCAATATTAACTCAAACTTGGTCATTTCCCTCCAAAGTATGGTGAAAAGCAGGCATATTATCTATTCGATAAATTCTCACACAACATAAAATGACTTTTCCTTGTGCCTTTAATGATGTGTCATAAGTCATTTATAATCACAATTCAAATATTTGCATTGGGTGTTGTAGTAACTCTATCCTCTTCTAACTACTTTCACCCTTTTTACCTCAATTTGTGACACCATCTAAAAGTTCAAACTATGTGAACTCTTCCTCTTCACATTACTACCCTCACTTTTTTCTTATCTTCTCAAATGTTATTCCGACCTTCCCTCTCATGACCGACCGACCTAACTTAAATGAATTATGATCGGCATTGACTTGGGCCATTAGGTCAGCATGATAGAACTCAGGCGGGCCGACCCTAACCCGAATCTCTCTTCAACTGAAATTCACATGCCACATGGCACGCTTCCATTAGTTAAAATCCTCTCTGTCTACAATAGAACATATGACGCCCAATGGTCTAATTAATTTTCGTGATAACTGTGTGGGAGCACAAAACTTTAGTTTAAAAAAAAAAAAAAAAAACAAAGCTATTCTACCACCGCCCAATCATCACATGTTCCAACTCCTTCGCTGGTCGCGCCGTCGGCCATCAATCTCAGGAGGATCACGTTTGTTCATTTCATCAGAGCACCATTCCAGAACCCCAAAAAAAAAAATGGAGCAAGGAAAATTCATCTTAAAAAAGCGATTCCGTTCGATTCAGTTGGCGATTTCAAGGGTTCTGAATTGATCCCAGTGGCGGTCGCCCGCGTCAACAGCCTCTTCAATGCCGCGACTCATCTCCTTCGCTTCCCTTCCGCGGCCGAGAGCTTCGAAATGTTGTCGTTCCGCTCGAAGCTTCTCCACCTGTTCAGGTTTCGATCATCGACACGTTCTATAGCTTCTTTCAGTGATTCGTGCGCCAAACCGCGGCCTCAGTCCACTTGATTAACCGGGTAGCATCTCCTGTTCTGTCGTCACAAGTAAGAGGCCGAGAGTCCGATTCTCTTATTATGATGAAATTGATCATAGCTGACTTTTTTTTCTTTGACTTCGAACATCATGTACTGATTTAGGTTGAGTCTAGTTACAAATTTGGGTTCGAAATGGCTTTGATCTGTTCCACAACCGATTCACCATAACCTGTTCGATGAAATGTGTCTGAGATCTTGGTGTGAATTGATTCCAGTAATCGTCCGATTTGAAAGCACATTAGTGATGTTCACTTGATATTGTTTGATTTTTTAATCTTTAGACATGATTACGAGTATACACCAGTAGTTGCCAAGGATGAAACTGACTCTCCGTTTGTTTCCTCGGTGGTTCCTGTGATCTTTTGGTGATCGGTGGTGGTTGGCGAGACGAGAAGGCTTGGAGTCACTGGCACACGCGTGATCTTTGGTGATGATCATAGTACACCCTGTTGAACAGAATTGAGATGACGTCGCTGAGCATGAATCGTGATCACGCCAATTCAGATCACTAACTTTGGCCGACACATGTTTCGGTCACTAACTGGAGCAATGTTATGGCTACTTGCTAGCCTTATCGTTGCTGCTGAGTTGCCTCACAATTTCCTCAACCGCCGAGATTTGCTTCTGTCCATGCCTTGCAGTCCATCATTGCCATTGTAATTGCTGTGGTAAACCTACCTTGCCATACCGCCATGCGTTACCGATATGGATTGACGTACTGATAGAGCTATATCCACTGCGTTTTGTTAAAAATCGGATCGCCTCATACCACTGGCTTGTTTCTGGTCCAACTGATTTTTAGAGTTGACTGTATATTCAGATTTCCTTCACTCCTTTGTTTTTTATGTTCAGGATTTTGCGCATCTTCTTAAACCGAATCATGGGAAAGCTAAGCGGTTCGAAGTCCAGTCGTCATGGGTTCAATACTTTGTCACAAAATCATCGCAGATTACCTGCTTTGCCATTCCTGTCTTGTCCTTTGGTTTTTGATTACTCCACCTTCGTCAATTTCATTGTCCAGAAGCAGGTGCTAAATCTGAGAACACCCACTAAAATGATATTTTATGTCTGTCGTCTACTTCCTGCTTTATTCTCTGTGGATGACATATTCTACTTCACACGTGCTGTCGAGGGAGATCATGGTCAACAATCAATATGAAGTGAGCAAGTTGTATTTACTCTCTGTCATTAGTTGATAAGCTTTTGGGTATGACAATCAAGGAATGAAACCAGTTAGTAGCTTGCTCAGAATTAGTAAATGAGGATTTATTTCTTTCTTAGAAGTGTCAATGCCATCGCTTTGTCTCTGATTGTGGAAAGAGTTTATTGTTCTTTTTGAACTTGCATAAAAATCGATGGAATGCTTATGAAGCAGTGAGATACCCAAAATTTACAAGTTATATGAATTGGTGTGTCCTGTTGTTGCATATGCTGTAGTTTAGCGGTTATTGTTCATCTATGTTTGCTGAACCGTTTGATTTATCACTTTCAATTAACAAGATTTTGATAAAGACACGTGACAGTTGTGAGAGATGCATTGAAACTGGCACTTTGGTGATGACAGTGCTCCTTCGCGTCACAGTATGTACTTGTTTTTAGGAAAAATCATTTATGATGTTGGAGAAGTGAATATGTGTTGAAGGTGCCAACCCCTCGTGATCTTGGATCCACTCGTTGAAGAAATGGAGAGGTATAAACGTAATTACTTTCCTTCTCTTCGCAACAATTCTGCCATTCCCATAGAAGTTCCAAGAGTACAATGAGATCACTTAAAAATAAGAAAACAGAAAATGAAGAAACATTTTGAATCGGAAGTAACTAAACTAGTGTTCTATTATGGTTTTCTCCTAAAATATGTGGTGCTTAGAACCATTGAGAGAGAGCTTTCCGGAGTAATGCTTACAACCGTGGCTGATCAGTCAAATAGCACATTGGACAATGTACAAGACTATGTTAAGCAGGGAATTAAGATAGGTATCCGCGTGCTTTATTTTCTTTGCGCTTCCAGCTGAGTTCAAGCTAGATGTATATAGTCGGCATGCATCTATGAAAAAGTATATCTACAGTGTCAGAGTAAACGAGGTAAGTCTGATAATTATAATGGAGGTAATATACATTTTGCAGGCCCAGTAATGGACATGTGACGTTTGGCCAACAAAATGAACATATGAAGCACAAACCAGAAACAAAATCTTTCATTATCACCTGTCAGCACCGGTAAAAGCATTACGCACCTGCAAACTTCAAACATCTCACTTAACTGAGTCCAAACTCCAAATCTTTGCATGGAAAGTAGAATTGGATAACAAAAATGTTCACAGCATACAAATAAGAGGGCGCATGAAGCTATTGCTTCAATTTTGCTGCTGAAGAGCACCCCAATAATTTCGGGATCCTCGCTACAACCGCAACTACCACAATTTCCTTCAAGTGATTCACAGTATGAATTCATCTCCCAAAGTTTTCCGTCAACTTTTGATTCATTAAGTCGATGAATGTAAGTGTCCCCAACGTAGTCCCAAATTTGCTGCGTTCTTAAATCTAGAGAATAGCAATATTGTGTAGTTCTCCAACGGCTGATCGCATGCTTATCTTTGCATCTACAAACTCCAAAAAGGAAAAGCTGTAACAAGACAGCCTACCAAAACACTAAAATATAGACCGAAGATCATCATACACCTTCCACATCTTCCAAAACCACATATCAGACAAACCCAAAGATTGAGCAAATTGAGATGGAGCAGAACGAAAATATTCTTCAGAGTCAGTTCACAGATGGGCATCCCTGATGATGTTGCAATATGGAGCCACATATGCGATAATGTTTAATTCTCGCAATCTGATCAAGTATGTGCCATACTTAAAATCTATAGCAATGTAATTGAACCTTGCAATAAAATCAAAGGAAGACCCTTGGCACATCACCAGCATTGGAGAATATCATATTGACTTATTTTAAACATAAAGAACCTTGCAATAAAATCAAAGGAAGACCCTTGGCACATCACCAGCATTGGAGAATATCATATTGACTTATTTTAAACATAAAGATTGATGAATCAAGGAAAGGTTAGTAAGCATATGTCCATTGATGGATATCCTATGTGACACTTTTTCATCTTTGATATATACTCGAGTTCAAACTTACTTCTTGCTACAAATTTACATGGATGGAGCATTATCACAATCAATGGAATATAACTTGAAATGTGAAAAATGACCAAGTGCCATCTTATCTAACAGCTAGAAGTTTGAGATCAAAGATCAGCACTTTGACATAATTATGATCACCTGTGTCAACAATGAGTACTTCAGTTCAACACATAAACTCAATAACTTATGATAGGCCAGTGCTATTGCGATCACCCTTGGACTCACAATAAATTGGACACAATGGTGATAGGACCATTAGATCAAATAACCATAATGAGACACTACAAATATTCTCGTGTCAGGGTATAAGAAACATCAAAAAATAAGTCCAAGAAGCCACACCATGGACCTATTCCAAATCATTAGAAAATGTCATAATCATTTAAAGTGTTGATAAAACCTCCATATATATTTTAAAATTAACAAAACTATCCATGTTTGTATTGATCTAGGTAATCGCAAAAAAGGCATTTGTGTTTTAGGTACTATCTATGTCGAAAGGATTCTTCTTGTCTAGACAAAGGGCTGTTTGGTTCAACTTTGGGGAAATGCAAAAGCCATTTCCTCAAGTATCTTTAAAAGAATGGGCATTTGGTGAATGCTGAAGTGTTTTGGAACTCTTATTTTGGTGCAGCATTTTGCAAAGTAGCTTTGAGGTGAAAAGGAAAAGGAAAAATGAAAAGGAAAAAGGAGGAGGAGATGTTGATGCAGAGGAGGGGAGCGAGTGGGAGGCAATCGGAGCTAGTGGGGGAGGCGGTTGGTGGCCGTGGGTGGGGAGGCGGCCGGTGGCCGGTGGTGGTGGGGAGGCGGCGGGTCACGGCCTCGGGTGGTGTCGCGGGTCGCGCGACCCACGCACCGTTGTCCGTGGGTCGTGCGCCCTCGGGCGACGCCGCCTAGGGCCGCGCGACCCACGCACCGCCGTCGCGTGGGTCGCGCGGCCTCGCAGCGACGCCGCCGGGCCACGCAACCCACACTCGGCGATGCGTGGTGACAGCGGTGCGTGGCGATTGATCTGGCTAAGCCTTCGCTCAGCCGTCGCGTGGGTCGCGTGACGCGGCTTGAGGCCGCGACCCACGCGACGACGGTGCGTGGCGACCGGATCGGCCGGCCGAGCACCGCTCGCCCGTCGCGTGGGTCGCGCGACGCCGCCGAGGCCGCAACCCACGCGACGGCGGTGCGTGGCGACCGGATCGACGGGCCGAGCACCGCTCAGCCCGTCGCGTGGGTCGCGCGATGCCGCCGAGGCCGCGACCCACGCGACGGCGGTGCGTGGCGACCGGATCTCGCTCGGCTGTCGCGTGGGTCGCGCGACGCCGCCCGAGGCCGCGACCCACGCGACGGCGGTGCGTGGCGACCGGATCTGGCCGGGCCGAGCACCGCTCGGCTGTCGCGTGGGTCGCGCGACGCCGCCCGAGGCCGCAACCCACCCAACGGGTGCGTGGCGACCGGATCCGTCGGCCGAGCACCGCTCAACCCGTCGCGTGGGTCGCGCGACGCCGCCGAGGCCGCAACCCACCCAACGGCGGTGCGTGGCGACGGATCGGTCGGCCGAGCACCGCCAACCCGTCGCGTGGGTCGCGCGACGCCGCCGAGGCCGCGACCACGCGAGGGCGGTGCGTGGCGGCCGGATCTAGCCGGCCGAGCACCGCTCGGCCCGTCGCGTGGGTCACGCAACCTAGGTGACACCGCCTAAGGCCGCAACCCACGCGACGATGGTGCGTGGGCGACTAGCTCCGACTGATTAAGCTCCGCCAGCTGAGCTTCGATCTTGAAGAAACAAGGAAGACGAGGAAGACGATGAATAGTTGTTTTTTAGGGTAAAACAAGAAAACTCAATTATCGGTGAGGGCAATTTTGGAAGAAAAAAAATTCATTAAACCCTCCTTTAGCATTCCACAGCATTCCAAATGCTAGCATTCCCCAAAGTATACCTCCAAATGCTGAACCAAATGACTGAAATTTTTCGCAAGGGGCTTTCAGGGCTGAAAGCCCCTTGGGAATGCTGAATCAAACAGCCCCAAAGAATAGAGAGTTGTGGACCTGAGCAGGTCCTTAAAAGGCTTAAGGAGGAAACATGTGAGATAACCGCCCTGAGATAAGAGTCTCTGCGCTGTCCTCCGTATTCCCTCTCTGTCGAGAAGACAAAGATAAACAAGGAATTCCGAGGTCTCTTGGTGGGGAAGGTAGACTCCATGTCAGAGCTTGCTCTGGCTACCACCGGGTAGGGTGGTATAGTAGCCACCCGTGCTTGAGGTGAGGGAGGGTGGGTGAAAATGCCCATTGCTATGTTAGCACGCCTTATGGCACAGTTCCCAACCACCAACTAACACAGTACCCCTAGTATATGTGTGATATTAGCAAGTGACCTGCATTGATGCCAGCAAGTCAAAGGCTAGACATCAACAAGGCAACATGCTAGATATCAACAGGGTCCCACAAAAGCTAAGTATAAGCATGAAATTGATTTACAAGATTATTCTTTGAGACATTTTATCTCATTTTTAACAACTTGTGATTAGGTATGGATTGCCTCTTAAGGAAACATTGATTGTCTATCTCAGAGATTGTCTTAGCAAAAGACTCAATCCTGTAAGATATTTTGATTGATTGGCAATCATCTTCAAAGGCAAGTTTCTTTCCATAGTAGAAGCGTTCTATTTTTTAGAACCAAGGTTTAATTGTATGGGCGACCAAATGAAAAAGTCACATTTCATATTCTTCCCTAAAATATATTTTGTTTTATCTTTCATAATATAATCATCATTACTATATGCATCTTCTTGTTTATTTCTCATAACGAAACGCATAACCAATACACTATCGTCCTTATGAACTACATTGTCTACCACATTAACATGTCTTGTCTTATTTTTTATTTTTTATTATTATTTTTATTATTTTGTAAATTGAGGTATTGCATTAATCATCTTAACAAATTTTATTCTATTTAGGAAACAAAAAGCAACCATTTGGTTAAGATAATATATTTATGACAATGTAATTGGTCAAGGTGGTGACATTGTTGTATAGTCAGTTCATACTATCCGATCACTAATGACAGCGACCTATAACAAGTATTGCTTATTAATTTTCTTTTCTATATTTTGTTATTGATTAAATATGCAAGTCTAGTCAGGTGTGCTGGATCTCGACTTTCAATAAAAGCTTCATGTACTTGCTCAAAGATTTAGATTTATGGATTTTATTGATCACATGTTGTTGGACAGTGTCAATTACAAAGTTTGGATTATTTAAGGCTTGTGCTGAGATGATGTGGCATTAACATATATTCCCAAATATGAACCCAAGATGCCAAAAACTCGGGAAGGGCCGGGAGTTTGTGAAAAGGAAAAAGAAGGTTGACCAAAATTATCTTGTTTAGGTCATGAGATGGATTTAACATAATGTATAACTCAATTAGTTGTTGTGTAAACAAGATCGTCATAATCATCCAATTTGCCCAAACAAGGACAAACAAATCTTATCATCTTTACCATCAATCGATTTTTAATTGTCTGGATAATCTAATATCTATATAGTAGATTCTTCAAAATTGTTACTATATTAAATGTGCTAATATGCTTGTAACTCCATTCAAACTAGGATATGGAGCCTAATCCGAGTCCCATCTTTAGTAAAATTTTCACGTCTAATTTTCAAAGGCCATTAAACAGCAGAAAAGAAGTGGCTCTGCGTAGAGGGTTTGTATTCTGGTTTTCTAATAAATTAGGTATCTATTTCAAAATTATATGCCAATGAGTATATCATTATCATTAAACGCTGCTGTAATCTACTTTATTCATTTATTTACTAAAATTAGTTGGTGGAGAATACGCACCTTCCGCATAATGCCGCGGAAATAATAATCCAAGGAGTAATGTTTTTGTGATTGACTCGTGTATATTTGCACTGGAATCATGGGATTATTGCTATGCTGGTTAGTTTTCTTTTCTATTTCTCTTATTAACAGAACAGCAAAGTCAAGTCAACAAGCACGAGCACAGGATTCTTCCACGCACCTCCTGCAAACAGCTGTGGAAATTACGCGAGCATTGATTGACCTGTGGAAATTGGTTTTGGTGAGAATTGATGGTTGGTCTTCATTTCTATTTCTTTATTAGTAGAAAAAACAAGTCAAGTCAAAAAACGTAGGATGGTCCCCACGCCTGCTGCAAAATGCAGTGGAAATTACGCGGGCAACAGTTGCCCTACGGTTGTCTTTTCTATTTCTCTTATTGATACAAAAGGCAAGGCAAGACAAATCAAGGTCTTGCTCGCTTTGGATAAATAAAATGTTTAGAAATAAAATATCATTAACATTGGAAATATTTTTTATTAATTAATTATTTTAATTAATATAAATAATAATTTTAAAAATATTTTAAATGATATGATGAAATTATTTTTTATTAACTAGTTATTTCAAATAATACTAGTAAACATAAGATTTATCATTTCAAAAATTGACTTGTATTTCTCTAAAAAATTAATCAATAAAAATATTTTTATTATTAATGATAATTTATATTTAAATATTTTCATAAACAATTCATTTATTAATTTTAGTAAGTAATATAAATGATTATTTTTAAAAGAATATTTTTTGAATTATTTATAATTTATGGAACAAACGCACACTAAAGGCTCGAAACAAATGTTAAACTGATGTGATGAAGTATTAAGGTGCCCTATCAAGGGCCCCAACGTTAAATACTTGAAGTTGCCATACCGCTTGTACCTATCAAAGAAACTCAAAAAAATCTACCCACACTGATATGAACTAGACAAACTGGTGGACTAGAGAGAGCCATGTAAGATGAACCAAAGATAAGGATGGAATCTTGAACACCCAATGAAACGAGAGATACAGATATCACAAGATAAGGCTCAAAATTCATTTATAATATGTTTTGTGGTGTGTTTAGGCTATAGACCGGTCATGTCTTTCATTCTCATTGGATGCGTAGGAATCCAATATCCTAATATATTATATAGGTGCGTTTCAAAGGCTGTGGTCTCCAAATATGCAAACATTTTTTTCTAATAAGGTGCTAATTTGTCTTTACCTTAATGTGAGTGGAAATCCATCACTGACCTCACCAGTATTTTCCATGATCTAATTTCAAATAGTAGAAGATTAATGGGCAAGTTGAGCCTAGAAATCCTTGCCCAAGATCGATCATGATTAAAGAATAGGAAAATACTACCAACCCCGGGTCTATATGGAGAGAATTTATCTTTTGTTTTTTCATTCATCTTTTTTAGTTTTTGCCGCACTCTTAGTTTAATATTCCTTAATCTTATGCAATTAAAATATTTGCACTCACATTAAGGACCCAATTGCACTATCACTTGAATTATTTTCCTAAAATTAACTATTTATATCATTTAAAATAATTAATTAATAAAAATATTTTAATTATCAATGATAATTTATATTTATATATTTTGTATTTTTTTAAAAGCAAGCAAGACTTTTTGACTTGACTTGTCGTGCCTTTTCTTTGAACAAGAGAAATAGAAAAGAAAATCAAAGGACGATCATTGCCCGCGTAATTTCCACTGCATTTTGCAGAAGGTACCGGGGACCATCCTCTGCTTCTGGACTTGACGTACTTTTTCTACTAATAAAGGAAATAGAATGAAAACGAACGAGCAATTTTCCACCATCTAATTTCCACAAGGCAATCAAATGCACGCGTAATTTTCACAGCAGTTTGCAGAAGGTGCGTGGAACCATCCTGTGCTGGTGCTTCTTGACTTGACTCTGCATTTTTCTGTTAATAAGAAAGATAGAAAAGAAAACTAACTAGCATAGCAATGCTGCCGTGCTCCCGGCGGTAATTTAAACGAGTTAATAAAAAAAAAAATCACTTGTCGGATTATTATTTCTGTGGTACTATGCAGAAGGTGTGTACTCTCCGCCAACTAATTTTAATAAATCAATAAAAAGAAAATAGATTGTGATAGCATTTAATGATGATGATAGAGTGCACTAGAAAGGAAAATTAGAAATTTTTTCTTTTTTTCTTTCATCAATCTTTCTTTTATCTAAATAAATTACTAACTCATTCATATATATTTTTAGATGATGAGGAAACCCTTCCGATTTCCATTATTCATTCAAATAATGGAAGTTTCATTCATTTCCTCTAGATATTTTGCCTCCCAAGCAAGTAAAAATCTAGGAGCTCACTAATTCCATCCATTCTCGCTACACTTCTTGATTCCCAAAAGAGTCTGAACCAATGTTTATCATCTATCTAGATAACTTCTTGATCCTCAAAAGAGTCTGGACCAATATTTATCATTTGTCTAGACAACTTACATAATGACACTTTTCTCCTCCTAGATATCTAGGATTTCAATTTTTTTTTTCTTTTCCTCGGGAAGGGATTCACCCATCAGCCACGCCCACCAATTATTAGAAGCATCGTTAGGAAAAAAATAAATGCACCCTACTATGCGTCAAAGTTACATTCCATATTCTTCCTTAAAATATATTTTGTTTTATCTTTCACAATATAATTATTATTAATCCATCGATTGTTTCTTTTTTCATAACTAAGCACATAACCGGTACGATGTCGTCCTCATAAACTACAATGTCCATCCTTGCTCAAAAAAAAAAAAAAAAAAAAAAAACTACAATGTCCATCATATCATAATGTCTTGTTATGTTTTTCTGTTTTTTTATTTTCGTTTGTAAATTGAGGTAGTGTATTAAACATCATTTAGTTATGGTGATATATTTTAATAGTGTGATTGGTCAAGGTCGTGATATCATTGTATAGTTAGTTCGTACTATTCAAATGCTAATGATAGAGACCTGTAACGAGTAGTGCTCGTTAATTTTCTTTTATATATTTTGTTATTGATGAAAAATGCAAGTCCAGTCAAGTGAGCTAGATCTCAAATTTCCATCCAAGCATCACTTGCACTTGCTCGAAGCTTCAAGTCTATGGATTTCATTGTTTGCATGTTGTTGTAGGATGTCAATCGCAAAGTTTGGATTAATTAAGGTTTTTAAAGAGATGGTTTGGCATTAACATGTATTCCCAAATATGAACTCAAGATTCCACAAACTTGGGTAGGGCCAACTACAATGTCTTGTGAGTTTGTGAAAAGGAAAAAGAACATTTGATAAAAATCATCTTGTTTACGTCATGAAATGGATTTAACATAATGTAGTATAACTAAATTGTGCTAACAAGATCGTCATAATTGTCCAACTTGCCCAAGCAAGGACAAATAAATTTTCCCGTATTTACTATCACTTCATTTTTAATTGTCTCCATAATAAAAAATCCCTAAATTGTAGATTCTTCACAATTGTTACTAGATTAAATGTGCTAACATGCTTGTAGCTCCATCCGAACTCGGACATAGAGTTTCACTAGATTCCTCTCTTTAGTAAAATTTCCACATCTAATATTCAATCGCCATTAAATAGTAGGAACGAAGTAGTTCTATGCACAAATTTGATGGTCGTATTACGATTTTATGATAAAATAGGTATCTTCTTCAAAATTATATGCCAATATGCATACCATCATCATTAAATGCTACAGTAATATACTTTTTTTTTTCTTTATTAAAATTAGTTGGCGGAGAATACACAACATCCACGTGATGCCGTGGAAATAATGATGCAATGAGTGATGTTTTTGTGATTGACTCATGTGTAGTGGCACCGGCGGCATGGGAGCATTTCTATGCTGGTTAGTTTTCTTTTCTATTTCTCTTATTAGTTGGAAAAAAAAGCAAAGCAAGTGAAGAAGCACCAGTATTGCATGGTTCCACGCACTTCCTGCATAACTGCTGTGGAAATCACGCGTGCATTGATTGCCTTGTGGAAATTAGATCGTGGAGAATTAATCGTTGGTTTTCATTTCTATTTCCTTTATTAGCGGAAAAAGCAAGTCAAGTCAAGAAGCAGAGGATGGTCCCCGAGGCCATCTGCAAAACGCAGTGGAAATTACGCGGGTAACGATTGCCCTTTGGTTTTCTTTCCTATTTATCTTATTGATAGTAAAGGCAAGGCAGGTCAAGTAAAATGCTGACAAATAGCGGAGATCACAGCGGTGGGCCAGCATTCATAAGCTTATGGAGGGAATTATCCATCGACCACGTCCGCTAATTACCAAAAGCATCGTCAGAAAAAAAGATATACACTTTACGATGTGAAAAAGGAATTGCATTTCATTTTCTTTCCCAAAACTTTAATTTATTTTATCATTACTATTTAACTTTTATTTCGTGCATATACTTATTTATTTCTTACATAAGGATACATGTGATCAACAAACTATCTTCCTCGGGAACTACAATGTCCACTATATTACCATGTCTCATTTTTCTTTTTCCATTTGTACTTTGAGGTGGTACATTAAAAATGTTAACAAAAACAAATTCTACTCAGGAGTCAAATCAAGTGTGATGAATTTCAAATTTTGACCAAAGCTTCACACACTTGGTAGAAGTTTCAAAGTCTATGGATTTTATTGTTCTCATGTTATGGCAGAATGCCGACCAGAAGGTTTAGATTATTTAAGATTTGCATAGAGATTGATCTAACATAAGGCGACAACTCAATTAGTTATTTATTATGCAATCCTTGTAATTTGTCTAACTTGCCCAAGCAAACAACAAACAAACCTACCCATATATACTATCAAATTGTTTTTTAATTTTCTCGATAATCTAACATCCATTGGGATATAGAGTCTCACCCGATTCCGATATTTGATATAATATCTACATCGAATCTTCAATTGACCTTAAACAATAATGAAGTGACTCTACACACATGAATTTGATAATCGTCTTCTGATTTTATGATAAAATGGGTCTCCTCTTCATAGCTACACATCAAGATGCATGTCATAAACGTCAGGCACTAACATGCGCAAGCAAGGGATCTTTGTGATTTTAAGTCGGATCGGACAGTGATCCTACGCATCCATCCTACATAGAGAAAGAGAGAGAGAGAGAGAGAGCATTTCCGCAATCTACACAATCGGAATGATCGTTGCTTTTCGGTGCTAGTTCTTTATTCACAAAAAAAAAAAGCAAGTCAAGTCAAAAAGCACACGTACCTTTGCATGACGCCGGTGTGCAATAATTATCATGTCTGCAGCACGCGACTTGGATGGTTGGATGACAACTCAGCATTATATGCTTTTTGGACGAATCTCCTTTGAAAAAAAAAAAAGAAGAGTAGATTTTGGATTAAAAATAATAAATTGTCCTTATTCGAATATCTAAACAAAGTGTCCTACTGACATTTATGTTATTATATGTTTTTGTGATTGACTCACGTCTATTAGTACTGGCAGCATGGGAGTCTTGCTGGTTAGTTTATTTATTTTTTTATTAATAGTTAAAAAAGTAAGTCAAGTCAAAAAGCACTCTCATAGAATGGCCCACGCACCTCAAAGTTCCAGTACCTACCGCGTAATGACGCAGGTACCATCAAACAACATTTTCTTTCATTTTAAGTACTTAAAATGGTCCGAAAAACGGGCATGTGCTCGCGGCTGAATTTTCACAAATAAATTAAGTTCAGCATTGGCCAAAAAAATAAAAATAAAAGCAAGTTGAGTGAAGTTGAAAATCGAGTTATAACACATAAGGTTCGACTTGAAATTACCAATGCAATAATTTATTTTAAGCCATTAGAGTACAATGCTAAATATATTTTAGATCTTAACAACTTATTTGGTTTGATTTCTAGCTTTTTCTTAACAACGAAGCATAGATCAAGTACGTTAATCCCCATATCAACAAATTCTCCATTTATGCAAAATATTGGGCAAGACATAATCTCCAAATACAAAAGAGTTTATGCTTACAAATATGAGGAACCAACACATATCACGTGGTTAGTCTTCGTATACTAATTTTTACTTTATATTCCCTCACACCTCTCATAGTTGAACTTTTGCTTAACAAAAATTACTTAAAAGATTCAAAATATTCATATATCGTCACATAGATAATTATACATTTATGTTTGTAATTTAACTTAAAGAATGTACATATTTAAAATATTTTAAATGTAAAACATCAAATATATTTTTAAGTGCAACCTAAATTTTTATCAAAGGGCCGCATACCAAAAATTTTCTTTTATTTTGAAAGAGGTAATGCGCCCTCATTAGTCATTAGAGAAAAAGGCCAAAACATGGAGCCGCGGCCACCTCAGCCAGCGCTGTCGAGGAGTGTAGCATATTCCCATCTCATTTTTCAAAAGCCAAAAGAAATTGCTCCGAAAGTCCAACCCCCAAGTCGCGTCGGTCGGGGAGAAGGCGGGAACTTGCTCGGACCCGCGCCACGGGAGCTCGAGGGGGCAATTCGGTACATTCGGAGTGGCCGAAGATATCCTCGAGGTGCGAGGTGGGGACCACGCGTGGGCTTCGGTTTCTGAGCAGCTGACCGTCGTAGCGGTCAAGCAAAGTGGAGAGGAGGAGCGACGTGGGTCCGCTTTAAGAGACAACTTAGGCAGAATCCACGAAGCAAATGTCTACTCTGTTTTCGTGGATAAAAGGTTCTGGGACAGTTGGACGGCAATAACTCAGCATCGTTTAAGCAAGCAGGGGAGAGTGTTGAGTGTAGTTAATCCGAGGTCGAAGGGTGAGAACCGGCAGAGATCACAGCAGTGGGTGGATTGTGTTGTTTGAGCACTCCTAGGTAATCGATTGCTCCATTTTCTTTTGATGAGTTTCGATTTGAGTTCTTAGAGACATTTCTGCATTCCGAGATCTGGACTGTGAAATCTAGCCCTTTTTTTCAAGGCTTTGCTCGATCAATCTCCTATTTGGTCAAATCACACTTTATTTTTGTTTGAATGCAGCTACGAATTGAGCTCTGACAAACATTTCAGCAATTCCCATATGTGGGATTCCATGTTTCTCTTCACTGTTTCCTGGTTTCCTTTGAGGCTCTGCTCCATCAATCTCTTTCACCGTCTTTGTAGGTGATGACGGCAGCGGAGCCTAAAAGATTCAATATGTGGGGCGTCTTCCTTTCTGTTTGAATTTAGCTACAAAATGAACTCTGACAGACATTTCAGCAATTCCCGAATCTGGGATTCCGTATTTCTCTTTGTTTGCTGCTTTTCTTCGAGGCTCTGCTCCATCGATCTCTCCATTTCCTTTATAGGTGATTACAAAGGCGGAGCCTAAAAGATTCGATATGTGGGGACATTCAGAAGATCCGAATTGCGGGGCTTCTTCCTCATCGACTTCTACACCTGTAGGTGATTATGAAGGCAGAACCAAAAAGATGAAAAGAAATGACTACGAAGTGTTCTTGAGCTTTAGAGGGAAGGATACTCGCAACGGTTTCACCGATTATCTCTATAATAGTCTTGTCAATGCAGGAATTCATGTGTTCAGAGACGACAATGAGCTTTGCGTTGGTGAGGAGATCGGACCGGAACTTCTCCGCAGTATTACACAATCTAAGATCTCCATCCCGATTATCTCAGAGGACTATGCATCCAGCAAATGGTGCCTTCGCGAGTTGGCTCTTATGTTGAATTGCAAGAGAAACAAAGGGCAAATGGTGTTACCCATATTTTACAAAGTGGAACCTTGGCAAGTGAAGCATCTCACAGGGAGATTTGGAGATGCTATCAATACACATAAAAAGAATTTGGAAGAAAAGATTGTGAAGGAATGGGAAGAAGCACTCAAAGAAGTCACTTCCTTGAAAGGATTGGAATCGGAGAAAATTGATAATGGGTATATTATTCTCTACCACAACATTGTTTACTTTCTCAGAACTAGATTTTACTTGAAAAATAATACGAATATTTCCATCATATATTGAAATTTTTATTGTTGTTCGACAGGCGTGAAGGAACATTGGTTAAAATAGTTGTCAGAAAAGTTATGAGTAACTTAAAGGAATTGTTTTTGCTAAATGTTCCCAAACAGTTGGTGGGAATTGATGATCATGTGGAGGATATTATGCACTTCATAGATGCTAAATTTAACGATACAAGTATTATCGGAATCTATGGAATGGGCGGCATCGGTAAGACAACTCTTGCGAAGGTATTGTACAACAAGCTTTTGAGTCATTATGAGTCTCATAGCTTTGTGGCAGATATCCGAGAAAAAATTAAGCTCAAGGATCTTGAATGCATACAAAAGCAGCTCATTTATGACATAAGTGGAGGCTTACGTGATGTGTCTAATGTCGATCACGGAATCAATATCCTTAAATCTCGATGTATAAGGAAGAAAGTACTCATTCTTCTTGATGACGTGGATGATAATACTCACCTGAATGCTTTGGTCGAAGATGGTAGTTGGTTTAAAGCTGGAAGTATGGTCATCATCACCACTAGAGACAAGAGTATTCTTGACAAGGCTGGGGTAAGCCACAAGTATCAACTCAACGAGCTGCTTTTGGATCAGTCATTGGTTTTATTTAGTAGACATGCATTTCGAAAGGATTCTCCTCCGAGTGATTATAAGGTTATCTCTTGTAATATCGTATCTACTACTGGGGGGCTTCCTTTAGCTCTTGAAGTTATTGGTTCATTCTTATGTGGAAAGACAAAAGAAACATGGAAAGCTACATCAAAAAAATTAGAGAAAGTGCCTGATAAGAAAGTGCAAGAGAAGTTGAGAATAAGTTACGATGCATTAGATTTTGAGGACCAACAGATTTTTTTGGATATTGCATGTTTTTTTATTGGATCATCTAAACAAAATCCAACTTACATGTGGGAAGCCTGTGGTTTTTTCCCAGGAAAGGGGATTGAAGTATTGAATCTTATGTCCCTAATTAAAATTACCGATGATGGCAAGCTAATGATGCATGATCAACTGAGAGATCTTGGAAGGGAAATTGTTCGTCAAGAAAATCTAAAGAAGCCTCAAAAGCGTAGCAGATTGTGGGAATATGAGGATGGCGTAGATGTGCTTCTCAGCAACAAGGTAAGAGTTTTTCTCTGCTTGTCTTAATCACTGAATGTGAGCCCATCTTCTCTTTCTTGTTTGAAATAATAATTATAGTCAATCATGAGTCCCCAAAACTTGTTGCGTCTACTGGCAAGAGGGCTCTTTTAATTAATTGCTCTTCTTGTCGGACTTTAGGACAAAATTGAAGAGCAATTTCTTGGTTATTAATGACTAATATTTTTAACTAGTAAAATTGTGATGAGGATACTCTCCTTTTGCTAACTTCAAGCAAAAACAAAGCTACAAATTAATGTTTAACAGAGCACTTTTAAAGAAAATCGAATATCTATAAATTGTTGGGGCCATGCTTTCCCACATTTTTGTTTGATGCACGGTTTGATGTTTGGATTCTTATATTGATTTCTTTTAAGGTATTTTCTTTCTTTTTTCTTTTAACAAGTACCAACTTCTTATGAGTTGTTTGCTATGATGAATGAGACCATTTATTAGTGATGATTAGCTATCCCGATTCTTGGATTTTTCAAGTTGGGTAAAGTATAGATTTAGTCCCTCAAGTAATACTATTTGTAAGATTTAATCCCCTTTCTTTCTTTTTTCTGCTCAATATCATTCTCTATCTTTCACAGTTGTGTGCAATCGAGTCCTTTGTAGTCAACCGTCAATGAACATGGTCAATTTGTTGATGTGGCTTTCATATACTATAAATAAATATGGTTATAATTAATATAAATCATAGTTATAATTAGAAATCTAACATTGATAGAGTGACTTGGAAAAAAAGACATGAATTTTGGGAATAACTATTACTACGAGTAAATATTGTAATAGACTATAATAGCCATTACTGTAATGAAACGTGCTCTAATAATCTAAATGCATGTAATAATACATTGCTACATAATGTATATGTAACTAAGGCTTAGTATATGTGTACAACTAAACGGTATATATTATGTGGTAAGATCTTTGGTTCAAAATAAGACATTAGGAAAAAAAAAGTAGAAATTTTCCAATAAACAAGATTAATAAAGCCATAAATACTTTACTTAGATTTTTAACACTCAAAATACTTTAAGCTTCTGCTTCGCACTCTAATCTTAATATCTCGATCTTCTCTATTAGTCTCAAATTTGACCAATTTGCAAAAATTAGAGGTGGTCAAGGACTTACACTGATGATCTAAATTGCAACACTAAAGACATCTAGAATCAACTCATAGGAAACTCCATCAAACACAAATGGAATGCTCTATCACTTTGATCCATATCTCTCTAGCTCTTCCCATTTATGTCTTCTGGTTGGTTTGAGGAATGAACTGGACACGTGTCAAATGGTTGGTGAAATAATTGGTGACTAAGCAAAAATTTCCATAACACACTCATGCAACTCACCATCTCACATTCTTCTTTGATCCATGCATTTTTTTTTTTTTTTCTCTCTTTTTAAAGCTCCTTCACAAAAGGTAGTCTAATCATATTGAGTTTATCACAATATTTACATTCTACTTAATCCTCAAAAATACGAGTTATTACCTTACAGTAGACTTCTGCTACTATTACAATCTACAACACTTGAAAAATAGAGAATCTAAATATTCTTTTCTTGCATTATAAAGGAGATATTATATAAAGAAGTTATCGCCAAAAAAAAAGAGTAAAAGAGGTTGCATAAAGAAGTATGTGTTATTAAGAAATAAAAATAAAGAAGTGGAAAGACAAAGGGAAGTAACTAAGGAATACTAATAGATAGTAAAATAATGTATCGAAGAGGACGCACTATGGATGTTCATTCAATTAGTATATTATAAATAATTAGTATATTGTGCTAATTAGTATATTATAAATAATTTTCAACATAATAAGTGATAATGAGTTATCAAGATAACATAATCACTATTTCATCGACTATTTACCTATTTTTTTTTCATATTTTCTATGTCAATGATATAATAAGTGATCAAGATAACAAATATTCATGATCTTAACAATTTCATGGAAGAATAGTTATTACGATATCTCTGTATACATAGACATATCTGAAAATTAATTCCCAAGTCACAATTTATATGAAAAGTGTATAAAAGAATTTTTAGAGGTGAAATTGTGGATTTGTTTACAACATTATAATATATATTGGCAATGATATATTTTAACAATACTTTTATAATTTTATTTGAGAGCTATGTATTTTCAACAAAATATATATTAACAAAGATATTTCTCAATACCATAATTATAAAAATTTTAATGTTGAAGTATTATCTAAACTAAAATTTTTAACATGATACTTGTTAAACTTGGAAGTTAAATATTTCAACCATACATACATGACCTTTTTCTTTATATAGAGGATGAGTGATGAAATGACTTTTCAGTTACAACATTTTTAAATATTTATAGAAGAATGATAATTAGTAATAAAACTAAACAATTTCACAACCATGTATGCTGGCATAGAAGTGATATTAACATAATATAATTATTCTTCATGTCCAATCTATCTCTTAGCAAGATCTTATTAATTTATGGGCAAAATTGATCATAAAATTAGATGACTGTTATTTCTTTGTAACAAAATCAACATGAAATGAAAAGTTAGCATCAAACATATATAGTAATAAAAAGAGAAGTGAAAATCATTTATATAACTTTTTGATATGTTTTCTTCCACATACAATGAAAAAACACTTGTTGAAAAACACATGATAAGAAAGGAATGTAAAACATGTGTGTACTTCTTGGGATGGAATTCTCATTTTCATTTTGCTATCGAGAATTGTAAACAAGGTACAAAAGAAAAAGAGGGGAATTCTACAATTGGGATTCTTTAGTATTGATACATGCTTTGATGGTAAATTTGATATATGCATTTGAAGTTTTGAACCGTAAGAGACATGTTGTTTCACATATAAAGGATATGAGTTAGTTTGTTATTTCCCATATAAAGGGCACGAGATTTTGAAGTGATGTTTGCATGAAAAGAGGCCTTCTATATTAATTTTGAAAGGATGGGACTTTTGGGAATTTAAAAGCTGCAAATTGTGAAGGGCATAATTGGAAGAGGAAAAGTTTGGGAAGACCCTCTAGAGCTTCACATTTTTACATAGATTACCACAACCTGTCATGTCATGAAGTCGAAAGTGAGAAGCTTAAATCATGATAGTACGACAACAAATTTGAAATCAATACATTTTTTCTCATATATAGTTGCTTTCAACCCATTATTCAAAACAATGATTTACAATGTTGCCTAATTGCAGGGCACTAGTAAAATTGAGGCCCTTCGTCTTGACTTAGATAATGGGAGAGAAAGTTACACGGCTGAAACATTTAAAGAATTGACCAAATTGAGGTTACTTCAACTGGAAGGTGTGAATCTCACTGGACATTTTCAGAACTTGTTTCCTCAACTAAGATTGCTTGAGTGGATGGATCATCAACCGGATTTTGAATTGACCAACTTTCACCTGAAGAAATTAGTCGTGCTCGATTTGTCGTGGAGCAAGATTTGGAGAATTGGGGAGGATGGAGTCAACTAAAGGTAAAATGTAGAGAAGGCATATCTCTTATAAATAATCACATGTTGTCGATGGGCCCAATTGCACCAAGTTATCCTTTATTTCTTCTGAAAATATATATTATGGATTTTCCTCTAAGCATAAGAGGAGTTTATAGGCACTTAAATATGTCAAAAGCTTTCTACCCCTTAATATTTTAACAAACTAGTCATGCTTAACATAGACCTACTAATAAAAACTTTTTAAATCGTATTAATTAACATCTATCAAAAATATAATTACAATAATGTGCCCATGTTAATTTTAATCTAAATGGTTTATGGCTTCTAGTTAATTTCTCCCCATGCAAAAGTATGTCTTTTTAGCAATTCTTGTTATATGTATGTATGTATCTTCTTTCATGGAGATGCAAAGACCCTCACAGTGACTTGTGTTTTACATACATACTAAAATTCTAAATTCATTGTTACTTTTAAAGTAATGGAAATAATTTGTGAACTACTTTGACTTGTTGCGCACAATAATTATTCATTATTATTGTTGATTGTTGAAGTCACCGTACAACACATTTATAAAGTACTAATGTCATATGAGTAATACAACACTTTTTTATGTCTTGTACATATAGCATTTAAAAATTGTTTTTCATAATTAAAGTAGCCATTTCTCTTTAATTTCATACTAATTGAAGGAAAACATGGCACCAAATGAATGCATCTCATTTCTTCCATTTGACTTTGTCATCTGTAATTTGATAATAAAATTTGTGTATCTCTATTCAATAAATAACAACATAGTCATAACTTTGAAAAACTAAATATGATATTTTCTAAGAAATTTTATTTGCGAAAAATTGTAGATAGCACTCATACATCCCTAACATTCTCTTCGCAATGATATGCTTAAAAACATTTATATGCTAGCTTAGCGAATACACTATTGAAAAGAAACATTTAAAATTAAATAAGATAGTTGTGTAAGAGTAGGGAGCATGGGATTTTTTTTTTTGTCCAATCTCAAAGTGGTAACCTCTTTCTTTCAGATAGCAACCGAGCTCAAAGTTCTCAACCTTTCGAGTTGTGCTTTGAGAACAACTCCCGACTTGTCCGCTTTCAAGAGCTTGGAGATTTTGATACTTGAAGCTTGTGAGGATCTAGAAGAGATTCATCCTTCTATCGAGGACATCGAGACCCTTGTCTCCTTGAATGTCAGTAATTGTTGGGAATTGAAGGAGCTACCGCTAGGAGTAGGTAGAATGGAAAATTTGAGCAAGCTTCTCATAAATGGCACTAATATACAAGAGATTCCTATTTCAAGAGGTTGTTTGACAAAGATGGAGACTCTAAATGCCTCAAATTGTAGACGGCTTGCTCGACTTCCAGAATCCTTGGGCTCCCTTATGTCATTAACTCAACTAGACCTAAACGGAACAGAAATTGAAGAATTACCCGAATCCATTGGATCATTAAAGAAGCTCAAGACTCTAAATACCTCTTATTGTGCATCGTTAACCTGCCTACCCAACTCAATAGGCGATTTAGCATCTCTATGTTGCCTTGACCTAAGAAATTGCCAAAAGCTTGCTCAACTTCCAAACTCCATAGGCTCCCTCGTGTCTCTATTGCAATTGTTGTTGTCGGGATGCCACTCGTTGAGACAAATCCCAGACTCGATCGGAAAGTTGACATCATTGACTGAGCTGCATTTGAAATCTACGGCCATTGAAGAATTACCTAAATCCATTGGTTCTTTGAAGGAGCTCAAGACTCTAGATGCCTCTTATTGCAAATCGTTAGCCCGCATACCCAACTCAATAGGCAATTTAACATCTTTATCTTACCTTGACCTAACAGAATGTGATAAACTTGCTCAACTTCCGAACTCTATAGGCTCTCTCGTGTCTTTACGAAAGTTGTTGTTGTCGGGATGCCACTCATTGAAACAAATCCCAAACTTAATTGGAAAGTTGACATCATTGACTGAGCTGCATTTGAAATTTACGGCCATTGAAGAATTACCTGAATCCATTGGTTCTTTGAAGGAACTTAAGACTCTAGATGCCTCTTATTGTGCATTGTTAGCCCGCATACCCAACTCAATAGGCAATTTAGCATCTTTGTCTTGCCTTGACCTAACAGATTGCCATAAACTGGCTCAACTTCCAAACTCCATAGGCTCCCTCATGTCCCTATCACAGTTGTTATTGTCGGGATGCTTGTTGTTGAGACAAATCCTAGACTCGATCGGAAAGTTGAAATCCTTGACTGAGTTGCATTTGAAATATACGGCTATTGCAGAATTACCTTCATCCATTGGATCTTTAAAGAAGCTCAAGACTCTAGATGCCTCTTATTGTGCATCGTTAGCCCGCATACCCAACTCAATAGGCAATTCAACATCTCTGTCTCACCTTGACCTAACAGATGTCATAAACTTGCTCAACTTCCAGACTCTATAGGCTCCCTCATGTCTCTACAGTGGTTGTCATTGTCGGGATGCCACTCGTTGAGACAAATCCCATACTCGATTGAAAAGTTGACATCACTGACTGAGCTGCATTTGAAATTTAAAGATATTGAAAGATTACCTAAATCCATTAGTCTTTTTAAGGAGCTCAAGACTCTAGATGGCTCTTATCATGCATCGTTAGCCTATAGACCCATTTCAATAGGCAATTCAACGTCTCTCGTCTTGTCTTGTCCTAACAGAATGCCATAAGATTGCTCAAC